>NC_142803.1:47801418-47939871 GCF_049724085.1 Artemia sp. Qi Xiang Cuo
GACACAGACACAGAGACACACACACACGGACAAACACACAAAGAGACACAAACAGAGACACACACACAGAGAGACACTCAAACAGACACACAGACACAGAGACACAGAGAGAGACACACAGAGAGACACACACAGAGACACACACACAGAGACACACAGACACACACAAACACTGACAGACACACACAGAGACACACAGAGACACACAGACACAGAGACACACACACACACAGAGACACTCACACACACACACACACACACACACACACACACAGAGACACACACAGACACACACACACACACACACACACACCCACATACGCAAACACACACACACAAACAAAGACACAGCCACACAGACAGACAGACACCCAGAGTTTCTCACACAGACACACACACACAGACACACATACAGAGACACACATACAGAGACAGACACACAGAGATACACGCAAACAGACACACATAGACAAACACACACATAGACACACACACATACACACACACAGACATACACACACACACACACACACACACACACACACACAGACACAGACACACACACACACACACACACACACAGACACACACAGAGAGACACACACACAGAGACACACACACAGAGACACACACACAGAGACACACATACAGAGACACACAGACAGAGACACACACACAGAGACACACACACAGAGACACAAAGACACACACACACAGAGAGAGACACTGACAGACAAACACACAGAGACACAGACACACAGACACAGACACACAGACACACACACAGAGACACACACACAGAGACAGACACACACAGAGACACACACACAGACACACACACACAGAGACACACACACACAGACAAACACACACAGACACACACACACAGAGACACACACAGAGACACACACACACACAGACAAACTCAAAGAGACACACACTGAGACAGACACACACAGAGAGAGAGACACAAAGAGAGACAAACACAGACACACACACACAGAGACACACACACACAGACACAGATACAGAGACACAGACACAGAGACACACACACACACACACACACCCAAACACACACACACCCACACAGAGACACACACACAGAGACACTCACACACAGAGACACACACACAGAGAGACACACACACAGAGACACACAAACACACACAAACACACAGAGAGACACAGACAAAGAGACACACACACAGACACACAAATAGCGACTGACCCAAACAGAGAGACACACACAGACACAAACTCACGCAGACAAACACACAGTGAGACACACACACAGAGACACACACACAGAGACACACTCCCTCAGACAATCACAGACAGACAAACACAGAGAAACAAACACACAGCCACAGAGACACACACACAGACACCCACACACAGACACACACACACACAGAAACAAACAGACACAACACTAAACAGACACACAAACACATAGACACACACACGGAGACACTAAATCAGAGACAGAGACACATAGACACACAAACACAGAGACACACACACAGAGCGAAAGACAGAGAGAGACAAACACAGACACACAAACATAGACACACATACACACACAGACACACAAAGACACACACAGAGAGAAACACACACAGACACACACACACAGAGACACACACACACAGACACACACACACAGATACACACACACATAGACACTCTGCCTAACAGAGGCACAGAGAGACACACACAGAGACACACTCAAAGAGACACAGACACAGATACATAGACACAGAGACAGACACACAGAGACAAACACACAGAGACACAAACTCAGACAAAAACACAGAGAGAGAAACACACAAATAGACAGACACAGAGACACATACACAGAGAGACACACACACAGAGACACACACACAGAGACACACACACAGAGACAAAGAGAGACAGACGTAGACAGAGAGAGACACACAGAGAGACACACACACAGAGACACAGACACAGAGACAAACACACAGAGACACACACACAGAGACACAAACACAGACACACCCACAGAGACACACACACAGAGACACACATGTTCCTTTAGTACCCACGCAATTAGGCTTAAATGAAGATATCTATGCAGAGTTTCAATTAGCTATGGCTAAGTTTACTAAAGACAAGCTATTTTCTTGTGAAAACACACAAAATCAGAAAAAATTTTCTATTTTCCTTTAGTACCTACACAATTAGACTAAAAATGAAGATATCTATGCAGAGTTTCACCTAACTATGTACAAGTTTGCTACAGACAAGAAATTTGCTGTCGAAAACACACAACCTCATAAAAAATTATCAATGTCCCTTTAGTATCTACAAAATTGGGATTAAATTTAGTACTTATCTCCGAGTTTCTAATAGCTAAGTCTATGTTGTAGAAAGTAACGCAATTTTAGTGCGGACTCCCACACATTCAGAAAAAATTATATTTGTTACTTTATTAACTACTCATTTAGTCTAAAAATGAATATATCTATGCACAGTTTCAACTAGCTATGGCTTAGTTTGATAAAGAAAAGCTATTTTCTTGTGAAAACAAACAAAATCAGAAAAAATGATCAATGTTCCTTTAGTACCTACGCAATAATACAAAAAATGAAGATATCTATGCAGAGTTTCATCTAGCTATCGCTAAGTTTGCTAAAGACAAGCTATTTTCTTGAGAAAACACACAAAATCAGAAAAGATTATAAATGTTCCCTTAGTACCTACTCAAATAGACTAATAATAAAGATATTTATCCAGAGTTTCAACGAGCTCTTGCTAAGTTTGCTAAAGACAATTAATATTCTTGAGAAAAGACACAAAATCAGAAAAAATGTGAAATATACCCTTAGTATCTACGCACATAAACTAAAAATAATAATATTTATGCAGAGTTTCAACTAGCTATGTCTAAGTTTGCTAGAGACAAGCTCTTTTCTTGAGAAAACACACAAAATCAGAAAAAATGTTCAATGTTCCTTTAGTACCTACACAATTAGACTAAAAATGAAGATATTTATGCAGAGGTTCAACTAGCTATGGCTAAGTTTGCTAAAGACAAGCTATTTTCTTGAGAAAACACACAAAATCAGAAAAAATTATCAATGTTCCATTAGTACCTACGCAATTAGACTAAAACTTAAGATATTTATGCAGAGTTTCAAATATCTATGGCTAAGTTTGTTAAAGACAAGCTATTTTCTTGCGAAAACACACAAAATCAGAAAAAATGATCAATGTTACTGTAGTACCGACGCAATTATGCTAAAAATGAAGATATTTATGAAGAGTTTCAACTCGCTATGGCTAAGTTTACTAAAGACAAGCTATTTTCTTGCGAAAACACACAAAATCAGAAAAAATGTTCAATTTTCCCTTAGTACCTACACAGTTAGGCTTAAATAAAGATATTTATGCAGAGTTTCAACTAGCTCAGGTTAAGTTTGCTAAAGACAATCTATTTTCTTTCTAAAACACACAAAATCAGAAAAAAAATTTTAAATTGTAATATAGTACCTACTAATTTATGCTTAAATGAATATATATATTCATAGTTTCAACTAGCTATGGTTCAGTTTGCTCAAGACAAGCTATTTTCTTGCGAAAACACACAAAATCACAAAAAATATTGATAGGTTAGATTAAGTTAGATTAGGTTAGGTTAGCCTACGTACGCACGCATATAGGTTAGGTTAGGTTAGGTTAAGTTAGGTTATGTTAAGTTAGGTTATGTTAGATTAAGTTAGGTTAGGGTAAGGTTAGGATAGGTTAGATTAAGTTAGGTTAGGCTAAGTTAGGTTAGGTTAGGTTAGCCTGCGTTCGCGCGCGTACGTATGCTAACCTAGCCTAACCTAACTTATCCTATGCTAACTTAATCTAACCTATCCTAACCTAACTTAACCTAACCTGACTTAATCTAAACTAGCTTAACCTAACCTAACTTAACCTAACCTAACCTAACCTATAGCGCGAGTACGTAGGCTAACCTAACCTAATCTAACTTAATCTAACCTAACAATATTTTTTCTGATTTTGTGTGTTTTCTCAAGAAAATAGCTTGTATTTAGCAAACTTAGCCATAGCTAGTTGAAACTCTTCATAAATATCTTCATTTAATCCTAATTTCTTAGGTACTAGAGGAAAATGGAACATTTTTTTTCTGATTTTTTGTTTTTTCGCAAGAAAATAGCTTGTCTTTAGCAAACTTAGCCATAGCTAGTTGAAACTCTGCATAAATATCTTTATTTAAGCAGACTTGTGTAGGTACTACATGAACATTTAACATTTTTTCTGATTTTGTGTTTTTTAGCATGAATATAGCTTGTCTTTAGTAAACTTATCCATAGCTAGTTGAAACTCTGCCTACATATCTTCATTTTTAGTCTAATTGTGTAGGTACTAAATGAACATTGAAAATTTTGTCTGATTTTGTGTGTTTTCGCAAGAAAATAGATTGTCTTTAGCAAACTTAACCATATCTAGTTGAAACTCTGCATAGATATCTTCATTTTTAGTATAATAGAGTAGTTAGTAATGTAAAATAGATAATTTTTCCTGATTTTGTGTGTTTTCACAAGAAAATAGCTTGTCATTATCAAACTTATCCATAGCTAGTTGAATCTGGGATAAAAGATATTCTTTTTTAGCCTAAATTCGTAGTGACGCTAGGAAAATTTAATATTTTTTCTGATTTTGCGTCTTTTCGCCCGAAAATATTTTTTCTTTAATAAACATATCAATTGTCAGTTGAAACTCTGCATAGATATCTTCATTTTTAGTCTAATTGCGTAGATACTAAAGAAACATTGATAATTTTTTCTGATTGTGTGCCCTTTAGCAAGGAAATAACTTGTCTTTAGCAGACTTCGTCATATCTAGTTGAAACTCTGACTACATATCTTCATTTTTAGTCGAATTGAGTAGGTACTAAAGGAACAGTGATAATTTTTTCTGATTTTGTGTGTTTTCTCAAGCAAATAGCTTGTCTTTAGCAAACTTAGCCATAGCTAGTTGAAACTCTACATAAATATCTTCATTTTTAGTCTAATTGTATAGGTACTAAAGGAGCATTGATAATTCTTTCTGGTTTTTTGTGTTTTCTCAAGAAAATAGCTTGTCTTTAGCAAACTTAGCCCTAGCTAGTTGAAACTCTGCATAAATATCTTCATTTTTAGTCTAATTGCGTAGGTACTAAAGGAAAATTGATAATATTTTCTGATTTTGTGTGTTTTCACAAGAAAACAGCTTGGCTTAAGCAAACTTAGCCTTAGCTAGTTGAAACTCTGAATAATTATCTTCATTTAAGACTAATTGCGTAGGTACTACAGGAACATTGAACATTTTACTTCTGATTTTGTGGGTTTTCGCAAGAAAATAGCTTGTCTTTAGCAAACATAGCCATAGTTAGTTGAAACTCTGCATAGATATCTTCATTTTTAGCCTAATTGTGTATGTACTAAAGGAAAACTGAACATTTCTTCTTAGTTTGTATGTTTTTACAAGAAAATAGCTTGTCTTTAGCAAACTTAGCCATAGCTAGTTGAAACTCTGCATAAATATCTTCATTTAAGCATAATAGAGGATGAACAAAAGGAACATGTGTGTGTCTGTGTGTGTGTGTCTGTTTGTGTGTGTGTCTGTGTGTTTGTCTCTGTGGGTGTGTCTCTGTGTCTGTGTCGCTGTGTCTGTGTCTGTGTGTGTTTGTCTCTCTGTGTGTGTCTGTCTGTCTGTCTGTGTTTGTCTATTTGTCTCTTTCTTCTTGTGTGTGTGTGTTTGTGTGTGTCTGTGTGTCTGAGTGTGTGTGTCTGTGTGTGTGTGTGTCTGTGTGTGTGTGTCTCTGTGTGTGCATCTCTCTGTGTGTGTGTGGTTGTGATTGTGTCTGTTTGAGTTTGTCGGAGGGGTTTTCTCGCATGGATTCACTGACAGATTTAGTCAGTGTGTTTGGGTGTCTGTGTGTGTGTGTCTCTGTGGGAGAGTCTGTGTGTGAGTCGGTCTGTGTGTGTGTCTCTGTTTGTGTTTGTCTCTTTGTGTTTGTCTGTGTGTGTGTCGCTGTGTGTGTGTCTCTGTGTCTGTATGTGTGTCTCTGAGTGTGTGTCTCTGTTTGTGTGTCTCTGTGTGTGTGTCTCTCTGTGTGTGTGTCTCTGTGGGTGTGGCTCTGTGTGTGTGTCTCTGTGTGTGTGTCTCTGTGTGTGTGTGTATCTGTGTGTGTGTCTCTGGGTGTGTGTCTCTGTTTGAGTGTCTGTGTCTGTGTCTATGTGTGTGTGTGTGTGTCTTTGTGTGTGTGTATCTGTGTCTGTGTCTGTGTGTCTTTTTGTCTTTGTTTGTCTGTGTGTGTGTCTGTGTCTGTGTGTTTGTGTGTCTGTGTGTGTGTCTCTGTGTGAGTGTCTGTGTGTGTGTCTGTGTGTCTCTGTCTATGTGTGTCTCCGTCTGTGTGTGTCTCTGTGTGTGTCTCTGTGTGTGTGTGTGTCTGTGTGTGTGTCTCTGTTTCTGTGTGTGTGTGTGTGTTTCTGTCTTTGTGTGTCTCTGTGTGTGTGTGTCTCTCTGTGTGTTTGTGTGTGTGTGTGTGTGTATGTGTGTGTGTGTCTCTGTATCTGTGTCTCTCTGTGTGTGTCTCTGTGTCTCTGTCTCTGTGTGTGTGTGTTTGTGTGTGTGTGTGTCTGTGTGTTTCTCTGTGTGTGTGTGTCTCTGTGTGAGTGTCTCTGTGAGTTTCTGTCTGTGTGTGTGTCTCTGTTGGACAGTCTGTGTGTATTTGTCTGTCTGTGTGTGTGTCTGTCGGTCTGTCTCTCTGTGTGTGTGTCTCTGTGTGTGTGTGTCTGTGTGTGTGTCTCCGTGTGTGTGTGTCTCTGTGTCTCTGTGTATGTGTCTCAGTGTGTGTGTCTCCGTGTGTGTCTCTGTATGTGTCTGTCTCTCTGTGTCTTTGTCTCTGTGTCTGTGTCTCTGTTTGTGTCTCTGCGTGTGTGTCTCTGTGTGTGCGTGTGTGTGTGTGTGTCTCTGTGTGTGTGTGTCTGTATGTGTGTCTGTCTGTGTGTGTCTCTGTGTGTCTGTCTGTGTGTGTGTGTCTCTGTGTGTGTTTCTCTGAGTCTGTGTCTCTGTGTGTGTGTGTCTCTGTGTGTGTGTCTGTGTGTGTTTGTGTGTGTTTTTGTGTCTGTGTGTGTGTGTGTCTGTGTGTGTGTGTGTGTGTCTGTGTGTGTCTGTGTGTTTGTGTGTCTGTGTGTGTGTCTCTGTGTGTGTGTCTCTGTGTGTGTGTCTCTGTGTGTTTGTGTCTCTGTGTGTGTCTATCTGTGTGTGTGTCTCTGTTTGTGTGTCTCTGTGTGTGTGTGTGAGTGTTTGGCTCTGTGTGTGTGTGTCTGTGTGTGTGTGTCTGTGAGTGTGTGTGTCTGTGTGTGTGTCTGTCGGTGTGTCTGTATCGGGGTGTCTGTGTCTGTTTGTGTCTCTGTGTGTATGTCTCTGTGTGTGTGTCTCTGTGTGTGTGTCTCTGTTTGTGTTTGTCTGTTTTTGTGTGTCTGTGTTTGTGAGTGTCTGGGTTTGTGTCTGTATGTTTGTGTGTGTGCGTTTGTCTGTCGCTGTTTTTGTGTGTCGGTGTTTGTCTCTCTGTGTTTATTTCTTTGTGTGTGTTTCTGTTTCTTTCTCTCTGTGTGTGTCTCCATGTGTGTGTGTGTCTGTGTGTGTGTGTGTCTGTCTTTGTGTGTCTCTGTGTGTGTGTCTCTCTGTTTGTTTGTCTCTGTGTGTGTGTTCCTCTCTGTGTGTCTGTGTCTCTGTGTGTATATCACTCTTTGTCTGTCTGTGTCTGTGTGTGTGTGTATGTGTGTGTGTATGTGTGTCTGTCTCTGTGTCTATGTGTGTCTGTGTGTGTGTCTGTGTGTGTGTGTCTGTGTGTGTGTCTGTGTGTGTTTTTTTATGTGTGTGTTTGTGTATGTGTGTGTGTCTGCATGTGTGTCTCTGTGTGTGTGTCTCTGTGTGTGTGTCTCTGTGTGTATGTCTCTGTGTGTGTCTCTGTGTGTGTGTCTCTGTGTGTGTGTCTCTGTGTGTGTGTCTCTGTGTCTCTGTGTGTGTGTCTATGTGTGTGTGTCTCTCTGTGTGTGTCTCTGTGTGTGTGTCTGTTTGTGTTTGTGTCTGTGTGTGTTTCTATGTCTGTGTGTGTATGTGTGTGTGTGTCTGTGTTTGTGTGTCTGTGTGTGTGTCTCTGTGTGTGTGTCTCGCTGTGTGTGTGTGTGTGTGTTTGTGTGTGTGTGTGTGTGTATGTGTGTTTGTGACTCTCTCTGTTTGTCTATATGTGTGTGTGACTCTGTGTGTGTTTCTGTTTTTGTGTTTCTGTTGGTTTATTTCTTTTTTTCGGTGTCTCTGTTTTACGGTCTGGTGTTGGGTGTGTCGGTGTGTTTATGTCTGTGTGTGTGTCTCTGTGTGTGTGTCTCTGGGTGTGTGTCTTTGTGTGTGTGTGTCTGTGTGTGTGTCTCTCTTGTTTTATCTGTGGTTGTCTGTGTCTGTCTGTCTGTGTGTCTGTCTGTGTGTGTGTGTCTCTGTGTTTTTGTGTTTGTCTTTGTGTGTCTCTCTGTGTGTGTGTCTGTGTGTGTGTGTGTGTCTCTGTGTGTGTGTCTCTGATTGTGTGTCTCTGTGTGTTTGTGTGTGTGTGTGTCTCTCTCTGTGTGTGTGTGTGTGTGTGTCTGTCTGTGTGTGTCATTCCCAGTGGGTGTGTCTGTGGCTATGTGTGTGTTCGTTTGTGTCTCTGTGTGTGTCTGTGTGTGTGTCTGTCTGTCTTTGAGTGTGTGTGTGTGTGTGTGTGTCTCTGTTTGTGTGTGTTTCTGTCTGTGTGTATGTGTTTTTGTTTCTATGTTTGTGTGTCTATGTGTGTGTGTGTGTATGTTTGTGTTTTTGTATGTGTGTGTGTGTATGATTGTGTGTGTCTGTGTTGTGTCTCATTGTGTGTGTATATGTTTGTGTTTATATGTGTGTTTGTCTCTGTGTGTGTGTGTCTCTGTGTTTGTGTCTCTCTGTGTATGTCTCTCTGTTTGTGTGTCTCTGTGTGTGTCTCTGTGTATGTGTCTCTGTGTGTGTGTGGGTGTGTGTGATTTTCTCTGTTTTGATCTCTCTGTGCGTTTCTCTGTGTTTTTTTCTCTGTGTGTGTGTGTGTGTGTGTGTGTGTTTGTTTGTGTGTCTCTATGTGTCTGTCTCTGTGTATGTGTCTCTGTGTGTGAAACAGTTTGAGTCATTTTAGGCGATTATTTTATAAAACAAAAGCAGAAATTTTAAAATCACAACAACTTAAGGTCAGTAAATAATTCCTTTGTGGGGCCCGGGGATGGCCTTTGGGGGTCTGGGTGGGCCTTTGGGGGCGCCGGTGATCCTTTGGGAGCTTGGGGGGCCTTTGTGGGGCACAGGGAGGGTCTTTGGGTGCCTGTGGGACTTTTGGGGACCGGTGTAGGGCCTTTGGGACCCCGTTGGTCCTTTGGGTGCGCGTTGGGCATTTGGGGCCCGGGGGTGGACCTTGGGGACCACGTTGGTCCTTTGGGCGCTCGATGGGCCTTTGGGGGGGCCCGGGGATGTCATTTGGGTGTCTGGGTGGGCCTTTGGGGCGCCGGTGGCCCTTTGGGAGCTTGGGGGCCTTTGAGTGTCCGGGGGGGCAGTTGGGGGCCTGGGGGACATTTGGGGACCGGTGGAGGGCCTTTGGAAGCTTGGGGGGCCTTTGAGGACCGGGGGCTTCCTTCGGGGTTGGGGTAGGAGGATTGGAACCCTTTGGGGTTGGGTTAGAGGACCTCACAACATACCGGGGTAATAAATAACTACCATTTTTACTCCCCCTAGCATTATATTGGCTTACACTGAAAATAATTGAACGAAAAAAATAAAAGCCCGATAAATATTTACTAGTTGGTGTGACAAACACAGCGCAACGTTTAGCTAGATAAGAAGAAGAAGAAGAAGAAGAATACGGAGAATTAATAGTCTTTTGTTCAACATTTTACATTAATACACTGATTTAGTAGAGGTAATAACCCTCTGGTCGATAATGCCTAGTTCTGAAGGTTAAGTTATAATTGATTAGTGATTTTGTTATAGTGGATCGCACTAAAAATAGTAGAACAGAAAAAAATAATCCCAAGACAAACATTTACCAGTTGGTGTTAAAAACATTAAGCAACGTTTGGCTAATAGCTATAAAATACAATAAAAAAATATCTGTCGAGGAGGTAGCATTAGCAATAAAGTATTTCAAATGAAGCATTTCAAGTCACCTGTTTACCGGGTACTAAATAACTACCATTTTTACCCCCCTCAAAACATAATTTACCCCACACGTAAGTAAAGAAAAAATCACACAGAATAAAACAACAGAGTCTCTCAAACCCCGTAAAGCTATTTTAAAATGTATAAGAATTATTTATTTAACAGAAATCCTCGCTTTTTGAATGGCCGCCAAGTAAAGAAAAAATCACACAGAATAAAACAACAGAGTCTCTCAAATACCGTAAAGCTATTTTAAAATGTATAATAATTATTTATTTAACAGAAATCCTCACTTTTTGAATGGCCGCCAAGTAAAGAAAAAATCACACAGAATAAAACAACAGAGTCTCTCAAACCTCGTAAAGCTATTTTAAAATGTATAAGAATTATTTATTTAACAGAAATCCTCGCCTTTTGAATGACCAACAAGTAAAGAAAAAATCACACGGAATAGAACATCAGAGTCTCTCAAACCCCGTAAAGCTATTTTAAATTGTATAAGAATTATTTATTTAACAGAAGTCCTCGCTTTTTGAATGACCGCCAAGTAAAGAAAAAATCACACAGAATAAAACAACAGAGTCTCTCAAACCCCGTAAAGCTATTTTAAAATGTATAAGAATTATTTATTTAACAGAAATCCTCTCTTTTTGAATGGCGGCCAAGTAAAGAAAAAATCACAAAGAATAAAACAACAGAGTCTCTCAAACCCTGTAAAGCTATTTTAAAATGTATAAGAATTATTTATTTAACAGAAATCCTCGCTTTTTGAATGGCCGTCAAGTAAAGAAAAAATCACACAGAATAAAACAATATTGTCTCTCAAACCCCGTAAAGCTATTTTAAAATGTACAATAATTATTTATTTAACAGAAATCTGCGCTTTTGAATGGCCAACAAGTAAAGAAAAAATCACAAAGAATAAAACACCAGAGTCTCTCAAACACAGTACACCTATTTTAAAAGGTATAAGAATTATTTATTTAAAAGAAATACTCGCTTTTTGAATGGTCACCAAGTAAAGAAAAAAATCACACAGAATAAGACAACAGAGTCTCTCAAACCCGGAAAAGCTATTTTAAAAGGTATAAGAATTAATTATTTAACAGAAATCCTCGCTTTTTGACTGGCCATCAAGTAAAGAAAAAATTACACAGAATAAAACAACAGAGTCTCTCAAACTCTGTAACGCTATTTTAAAAGGTATAAGAATTATTTATTTAACACAAATCCTCACTTTTTGAATGGCCACCAAGTAAAGAAAAAATCACACGGAATAAAACAGCAGAGTCTCTCAAACCCCGTAAAGCTATTTTAAAATGTATAAGAATTATTTATTTAATAGAAATCCTTGCTTTTTGAATGGCCACCAAGTAAAGAAAAAATCACACAGAATAAAACAACTGAGTCTCTCAAACCCCGTAAAGCTATTTTAAAAGGTACAAGAAATATTTATTTAACAGAAATCTTCGCTTTTTGAATGGCCACCAAGTAAAGAAAAAATCACTCGGAATAAAACAACAGAGTCTCTCAAACCCCGTAAAGCTATTTTAAAATGTATAAGAATTATTTATTTAACAGAAATCCTCGCTTTTTGAATGGCCAAAGCGTTTAGAATTACACGTTTCCATTCCTTTGTTTTCATAATTCAGATAATGCGCTTGCCAAATGATGTTTTGAAATCGCTCCCTCTTGTAAAACGGTTAAACACAGATGGTTCTATTTAAGCTGATAAAGAAAGCTCATTTTAAACGCACGATGGGAAAATGAAATTTTTTTGAATGAAAAGAACTGTTTCAAAACAATGACAATCGTAACCAACGGAGGGTGGAGAGAGATTTTAATTAAATGTAAAAAATAGCATACTTTGCTTTTTCTATCGAATATACTCATAATATTTTAAGGTTTAGATTTGTTGGAGGGGGGCGGGGGGCTAAGTCCCCCTAAAATTTGATTGAAACGAATTTGTGTGGGGAATCCCCGTTTTAGCCCAGAAAACTGTCTGGTTGGCCCAGAAACCTGTCTGGTTGGCCCAGAAACCTGTCTGGTTGAAAAAACTTGGAGTTGAAACAAACTTGTGTGGGGAATCCCCGTTCATACTGCTATCTTTTTTGCAATGTTTAGAAACAGGTGGGGAATCACTGCTAGTTTGGAATGGTACCAACAAGACATATGCAAATAGCACGTAGTTTCATAACGTGTTTAATCACGTGTAGAGGTCCCATAGAATAACAATGGAAGGGACATAGAATAGCATGGAAGGAACATAAGCCAAGAAAATAACATGGGAATTGCTATATACCCGAGCAAATTCCATAGATTAACAGAAAAAAACCTGTCTGCTTAAGTTATATAATTACGAGCATACTCTCAAAACATGGTTGACCACATTATACACTGATAATCTGCCTTGGAAAGGTGCCATGGAACGTAAAGTGGGCAAATAACACCGGAAAGAACGTAAGCTCCTAGAATAGCATGGAGATTCCTATGGCAGCGGTATAAATGTTTTCCTATAGCTTCTATAGAATTCCATATATACTTACTACTCTGGCCACCCCCTAGCCCTTCTAGAAAAAAAGAAAGAAAGAAAAAAAAGGGAGACAGATGAGTGCTACCCATGGATAATGTGCTACCCATCATTTTTCTTGGTGTTCAAGGTGGGGGACTGTAATTATGCCTCAAAAGGTTTTCGACCATGCTCATGCAAATGGTGCACTTTTTATTTCGATTTGACGCCATTTTCAAGGGGGTTTCAGGCTCTTTTTCGTAATCACCATAAACTTCATTTCGCAATAAACCTTTACTTCTAAGATTAACCGAAACAATAGTTACCGAAGATTACTTTTAAGATTAACCGAAACAATTCCTGATTCAGCGTCAAATGACAATTTTTTTCTCACGAGACAGTTTTTTTGACAACACGTTTTTTTTACTGTCCCCTCCTCAACGCCTCGCTCTTTACGCTAAAGTTTGACTTTCCCACAACTCTATTTCTTAACAATAAAAAAAACTTTGGCGTAACGAACTAGGCGTTGAGGAGGGGGCAGCTCCTTTCATATACGGAATAATTTCTATTCGTTTTAAGTTTTAACGTCGCTCCTTACTTTCAGTTAAAAAAAAACTTGTTTTTTTATTTAATTTTTGAACGTTTTTGAATAAATGCAGGTTTTGATCTTGGCTCACTGTATATGAATAATCAATACCAAATTTGCATATTAATTTTACTTTTATTTGGTTAAATGGCTTTCTCGAACGTTGTTTAATTTTATTTACCAACGTTTTTATTAGTAATAAATATATGTAACTTACGAATTAAGGTACGTAATGAATTTCTATATTCATATACCTTTAATACGTATGTTAGGAGATTCGCCCCCTAGTCAATACCTCGCTCTTTACGCAAAAGATGGAATTTTGTTCCAATTCTTTAAAAATAACCCCTTAATCACAAAGGCCGTTAATTAGAATGAATAGCTCTTATGAAAGTACTAAAAAATCTTTGGCTTAAAGAGCGAGGTATTGACTAGGAGGCGAACCCAATCATATACGTAATATTTTCTGTTCGTTTTAAGTTTTGATGTTGCTCCTTACTTTCAGTTGAAAAACTTGTTTTTTTTTATTTAATTTCTGATCTTTTTTTAAATAATGCTAGGAAATCCGGCGCCCCCTTTATAGCAATGTCCCTTTCCACATGAAAACTTCCTCCGTGTAAAGATCCTCCCACATAACCCCCGACCCATCCCCCCCCACTACCAGAAATAAATCCTCCCGAAAATGTCTGTATACTTCACAATAACCAATACTATATATTAACATTGGGTAAAGTTCATAACTTTCAGCCCTCCCCCCGGGGACTTTGGGGGATAAATTCATCCTAAAAGACATAGTTATCATATTTTAGACCATGCTGAACAAAATGGCTATCTCAAAACTTTGATCGGGTGACTCTGGGAAAAAATGAGCGTGGGACGGAGCCTTGTTGCCCTCCATTTTTTTGGTCACTTAAAAAGGGCACTAAAACTTTTAATTTCCATTCAAATAAGCCCTCCCACGATATTCTAGGACAAATACTGTATGTTAACATTGGGTAAAGTTCACAACTTTCAGCCCTCCCCCGGGGACTTTGGGGAATTAAGTCATCCTAAAAGACATAGTAATCATATTTTCAACCATGCTGAACAAAATGGCTATCTCAAAATTTTTATCGGGTAACTTTGGGAAAAAATGAGTGCGGGAGGGGGTCTAGGTGCCCTCCAGTTTTTTGGTCACTTAAAAAGGGCACTAGAACTTTTAATTTTCGTTCCAGTGAGCCCTCCCATGGTATTCTAGGACAACTGGGTTGACATGATCACCCCTGGGGAAAAAAAACAAAAAACAAATAAACACGCATCCGTGAGTAGAGATGGGTAAGAAGGCACAGACGGTAGTATACCCTATTGCCAGATAAGAAAGGTACTATTTGGTACTTTAAAAGTATCTTTTTAAGGTCAATCATGGGTGTTTCTAAGTGTATTGACTCCGGGACGAAGTTTGCGCAGGCGCATTGAATACTAACGGTACAATGTATTGACCCGCTAACGGGAAGTAGTTTTCTGAGAAATTGATTTGCATAATAGAAGGGGAATTATCGATTCTAACGGGACAGGATCACGTGTCTCTTTCTAGGTCAATCAGAAAGTTACATTAGGTTTCCCTTACATCACAATTCGCCCTTGACATTTTGTTTATAATGGACATGCGTTGAGGTTAAATTATCGTACAGTCTCAAGCCACCATGGAGATAACATTAAATATTGATGAGTTGGAAGCCTTAACTACAAATATTTATAATGTGAGTTCTGTTTATTAAATTTTCTTAGGGTATTTCCAAATAAAATCATTTTTATAGTCCCCCTCCAATATATTCAAATTCAGGGTATACCCCCTCCCCCTCTTCAATACAAAAATCTCCACTTTGCGATGTTTATAGTCGCTAGAAAGAGTAAAATACGCTCTTTTTTTACCATGTAGACCCCCCGCCCCGTTAACGATTTTAATTCTTTCATTGGAAATAATTCTCTTTTTCGATAAATTCTTGCAATTTTCATGCTTTATGTATCCTAGCAAAAGTGACAACTTACTTCCTTCAACTCTCAGATATACTGACCCCCTTATGACGCTAAGCCGCTAAGATTTAAATAGTGATAATTGTTGACACCCGTCAAGTGTGCATCCTGCTTGTTAACTCTAATGAATTAGGATAGTAGCTTAGCAAAGGTTTCACTGAAAAAGATACATTTTTGGTCAAATTAGCGACAGTAAATCCTTTGAATTGCAAGAGGGGGTTCTTAAGAAAAAGATACATAGCTACCATGAGAAGGTTTATTGAAGCGCAGGCCCTTTTAAATGGTATAAACCTTTGACCCTAGAGGAATAATGTGCAAATATATGCGTTACATCTCTGTGACATGTATTTAAATTTTTTTCTAAATGGTAAAAATAGGATTTCTATACTTTTCGGGTTTATTTCCAACATGGAGTGTATTTAGTTTTTTATGTAAATGGTAAAAGTAGGAGCTACTGATGGTCAAGGTTTATTTCTCACAAGTTGTGTAATAAAAACTTTTGATTTCTAAACCTAGCTTCTTCATCACAAATTTTACTTTTTGCTTTACTGGAAATGGGGGAGGGGGCTACTTAGAATGGGATGAATATACCCTTGATCTATTAAATGAAATTGAGAATAAGAAGGATACCACTAATATCACCAAGGAAATTAAAGACATTTTGTTATAGATTTCAGAAATAAAGTTTCATATATTTATTATTTTCTTAGGCTTAAGGGTTGAGGTTTGATAATTTTAAGAGACTATTTTCCCTATTTTAATATATTTCTTCACATGACTACTGACTCAATATGGGTCAACCCATACCAGAACTGATAACCAGAACTCAGTATTTGTTATCTACCACAAATTTTCACAGAAAATGGACGCCGTTCCTCCTACCGGAAATGGTTAGGGTAGATAATTTTCAGACAGGACAAAGCAAATGGGAAAAACATGAAATGGGTTATAAAAGAATAAAATAAAAAACAATAACACACGCAATTTAAGGAAAATGAGAGGAGAAGACTCCAGAGCGAGGAGAGAGGTTCTGTGAGGGACGGAGGGCAGTTTTTGGTCAACAGCTCAACATTAACTTTTTTTCCGATGGATCGTTTTCAAACTGGACAATGCAAATGGGAAAAACATGAAACGGACTATAAAAGAATAAAATAAAAAACAATAACACGCGCAAATTAAGGGGAAATAAGAGGATAGGACTCCAAGGGAGGAGAGAGTGTCTTTGAGGGACGGAGGGCAGTTTTTGGTCAACAGCTCAACATTAACTTTTTTCCGCTGGATCGTTTTCAGACTGGACAATGCAAATGGGGAAAAACATGAAATGGGTTATAAAAGAATAAAATAAAAAGCAATAACCATTGCAATTTAAGGAAAAATGAGAGGAGAGGACTCCAGGGGAGGAGAGAGTGTCTTCGAGGGATGGAGGGCAGTTTTTTGGTCAACAACTCAACATTAACTTTTTTCCGATGGATCGTTTTCAGACTGAACAATGCAAATGGGAAAAACATGAAACGGGTTATAAAAGAATAAAATAAACAAAATGCACGCGCAATTTAAGGGAAAATGAGAGAAGAGGACTCCAGGGGAGGAGGGAGTGTCTTTGAGGGACGCAGGGCAGTTTTCTGGTCAACAGCTCAACATTATTTTTTCCGCTCTTATATTTATAATTTATTTTTCGTTCCACAAAGCAGTAGTTTTCAAGTTTAGATTGAATGTTATCCAGCCTCCTTAAGTGAAAAGGAATTATTCTAAGAAAGTGAGCCTTATTTGTTAGAGTGTCAGAAACATAACATATTTATTTAATTCAAGCCCTTTTTTTCAGCTATAATAATGTTTGGTGTGATTGACACAGAATATATTGGTCTGAAATATTCCTCAACTAGTATTATTTTCGAAGCAGCTTTTAGCTATAAATGGAACGTCAGATACAATATGTATAAGCATGAGAAAGACAGATGGAGTCCAACACTAAATTTTTTTAATCGAAACGGCTTTTAGGTTAAAACCATAAGACCACGTAATGAAAATGGCTATGAAATAAAACATGTACAAGAGTAAATTCAGGAAATAAGTAGTTTTTTGGTGTGCAAGCTGTATTTGTTAAGGGAAACGTGCCAACTGATAAACTCTTACCAGAAAAATGTGATAAAGACATATCATTATTCAATTTAGAAGACTTCAAATGTGAGAAATACCTGCATTCAGTACATGATCCGGAAGATGAAGTTAGATATGTCGCTCAATGGGTGCCGGAAAAGATACCTGACATAGAAAAATGCATCAGATATCCAAAGACCTAAACTCATGCTCCTCCTCATATCATATGGATTAAGCTATTTATATGTCAATATGTATTTTTTCAAAATCGTTTGTAATATGTTTAACCAATAAACATCTTAAGCCTCAGCCGTCTTTATTCTTTAGAGTAGTTCATCGCCATGAAAATTATACTTTCAGATTCAGCATGGCAGGGAACACACTTTCTAGTTCAGCATGTTGGAGGACCCTAAATGGTCATCCCTAAAAAGGTAAATTGACCCGAAAAGGTTAAAGAATTTTCTGAAATCACACTTTCAGATTCAGCATGTCTGGGAACACACTTTCAGGTTCAGCATGTAGGAGAACCCTAAATAGTCATCCCTAAAAAGGTAAGTTAACCCTAAATGGTTAAAGAATTTCTCTGAAATTACATTTTCAGATCCAGCATGCCGGAGAAGTCATACATTATCTTTCAACTTCATGTATATCCCAATATCAAATTTTTGCAATGAAAGAGAAATATGTTACAGATCAATTCTAATTCTTTCCTGTGAAAATAAAAAGTTTCCACTTCAGTTCCAATTTTTCTCAAAGAGATGAAAAATTTAATGTTCTGCTCCAAATTTTTCATAGAAGATGAAAAAAGTTATACTTTGATCGTGAATATTCACCATGAAGATAAAGAGCTCCACTTTAATTCTGAGTTTTCTCGAAGAAGTGCAAAATATTCAACTTCTCTTCTGAATTTTCTTAAAGAAGAGAAAAAGTTAGCTCAATTCTGAATTTTACCAATGAAAATGAAAAAAGCTTCCACTACAGTTCTTAATTATTCAAAGACATAAGAAATTTAAAGATCTGTTCTAAATTTTTCCAAAGAAGATAGAAAAAGTCATACTATGATTGTGAATATTTTCCATGAAGATAAAAAGTTTCACTTTAGTTCTAAATTTTCTTAAATTCAGTTCCGATTTTTCTCATAGAGATGAAAAATTTATAGTTCTGTTCCAAATTTCTCGTTGAAGATAGAAAAAAGTTATACTTTGATCGTGAATATTCACCATGAAGATAAGGAGCTCCACTTTAATTCTGAGTTTTCTGGAAGAAGTGCAAAATGTTCAAGTTCTCTTCTGAATTTTCTTAAAGAAGAGAAAAAGTTAGCTCAATTCTGAAATTTATTAAAGAAAATGAAAAAAAGCCTCCACTGCAGTTCTTAATTTCTCAAAGACATAAAAAAAATTTAAAGTTCTGTTCTAAATTTTTCCATAGAAGATAGGAAAAGTCATACTATGATTGTGAATATTTTCCATGAAGATAAAAAGTTTCACTTTAATTCTAAATTTTCTTAAATTCAGTTCCGATTTTTCTCAAAGAGATGAAAAATTTATACTTCTGTTCCAAATTTTTCGTAGAAGATAGAAAAAAGTTATTTTTATCGTGAATATTCACCATGAAGATAAGGAGCTCCACTTTAATTCTGAGTTTTTTGATTGTTTGCCTGTTATTTCAAGCAAATTTATGGTCCTATGTCAATTTCAAATTCTTGGTCAGCCTTCTTAAGGCCATAGGCGGGTGTGCCTTGTTTGCCTCTCATTACAGTTCTGTTCTAAATTTTTCCATAGAAGATAGGAAAAGTCATACTATGATTGTAAATATTTTCCATAAAGATGAAAAAGCTTCACATTAATTCTAAATTTTCTCAATGAAGTGAAGAAAAGTTCAAGTTCTCTTCTGATTCTCAATGAAAAAGAAATTAGTTACGGATCAATTCTAATTTTTTCCATGAAATATAAAAGGTTACTCTTCAGTTCTGATTTTTCTCAAAGAGATGAAAAAATTTAAAGTTCTGTTCCAAATTTTTCCATAGAAGATAGAAAAAAGTTATACTTTGATCGTGAATATTCACCATGAAGATAAGGAGCTCCACTTTACTTCTGAGTTTTCTGGAAGAAGTGCAAATATTAAAGTTCTCTTCTGAATTTTCTTAAAGAAGAGAAAAAGTTAACTCAATTCTGAAATTTACCAAAGAAAATGAAAAAAGCTTCCACTGCAGTTCTTAATTTCTCAAAGACATAAAAAATTTGAAGTTCTGTTCTAAATTTTTCCATAGAAGATAGGAAAAGTCATACTATGATTATGAATATTTTCCAATAAGATAAAAAGTTTCACTTTAAATCTAAATTTTCTTAAATTCAGTTCTAATTTTTCTCAAAGAGATGAAAAATTTATAGTTCTTTTCCAAATTTTTCGTAGCAGATAGAAAAAAGTTATACTTCGATCGTGAATATTCACAATAAAGATAAGGAGCTACACTTTAATTCTGAGTTTTCTGGAAGAAGTGCAAAATGTTCAAGTTCTCTTCTGAATTTTCTTAAAGAAGAGAAAAAGTTAGCTCAAGTCTGAAATTTACCACAGAAAATGAATAAGGCTTCCACTACAGTTCTTAATTTCTCAAAGACATAAAAAATTTAAACTTCAGTTATAAATTTTTCCATAGAAGATAGAAAAAGTCATACTATGATTGTGAATATTTTCCATGAAGATAAAAAGTTTCACTTGAATTCTAAATTTTATTAAATTCAGTTCCGATTTTTCTCAAAGAGATGAAAAATTTATACTTCTGTTTCAAATTTTTCGTAGAAGATAGAAAAAAGTTATTCTTTGATCGTGAATATTCACCATGAAAATAAGGAGCTCCACTTTAATTCTGAGTTGTCTGGAAGAAGTGAAAAATGTTCAAGCTCTCTTCTGAATTTTCGTAAAGAAGAGAAAAAGTTAGCTCAATCCTGAAATTTACCAAAGAAAATGAAAATTTGCTTCCATTTCAGTTCTTAATTTCTCAAAGACATAAAAAATTTAAAGTTCTGTTCTAAATTTTTCCATAGAAGATAGAAAGTCATACTATGATTGTGAATATTTTCATTGAAGATAAAAAAGCTTCACATTAATTCTAAATTTTCTCAATGAAGTGAAGAAAAATTCAAGTTCTCTTCTGAATTTTCTCAATGAAAAAGAAATTAGTTACAGATCAATTCTAATTTTTTCAATGAAATATAAAAGGTTACACTTCAGTTCTGATTTTTGTCAAAGATATGAAAAAATTTAAAGATCTGTTCTAAATTTTTCATAGAAGATAGAAAAAGTTATACCTTAATTATGAATATTTTCATTGAAGATAAAATGATCCACTTTAATTCTAAAAGGAAGTGAAAAAAGTCATTTCTCATTTTTTCATTTCTCAATGAAGTGAAGAAAAGTTCAAGCTCTCCTCTGAATTTTCCCAATGAAAGAGAAAATTAGTTGAAGATCAATTTTAATTTTTCCAAGAAAATAGAAAGTTTCCACTTCAGTTTTGATCTTTCTCAAAGACATAAAAAATTTAAAGTTCTATTCTAAGTTTTTTCGTAGAAGACAGTAAAAGTTATACTATGATTGTGTATATTTTCCAATCAAGATAAAAAGTTTCATTTTTATTCCAAATTTTCTTAAATTCAGTTCCGAATTTTCTCAAAGAGATGAAAAAATTTAAAGTTCTCTTCAGAATATTTTCCCTGAGAAGAGAAAAGGTTCAACTTTAATTCTAATTTTTGACAGTGAAGTGAAGAAAAGTTCAAGTTCTCTTCTGAATTTTCTCAAAGAAAAGAAAAAAGTTACAGTTCAATTCTAATTTTTTCCAAAGAAAATAAAAAATCTCTGACTTTTTAATAAATATTCTAAGCGTTCGACATGGTAACGTTGCCTAAAATAATAGAAATATAACAAGGTAATACATAATATATTTTTATTGAAGTAACAATATGCAGAATATTAACATAAAAATATGTTACAGACATTACTATACACATTAACATCATTGAACAACATTGAACATTCTGAATCTGTTTAAAATAATTTATCATGTTCTCTCTTGATACTAGAGTTACTCGCTTCTCTTAGTTCAAAACAACTAGAATAATCATTCATCCATTTTGAGTCATATACAATTTTTACTGGACTGTCACCTACTGATTCAATACACGTTTCATCCTCGGTATTATTTGATTCATTGACTATATGATCAATAGTAGTAATAATGCTCACTTGTGCTTCATTTTCCAATTAATTTATCATTATATTCATTAGTGATATTGTCTGCCCATGCTCTTTTTATTTTTCCGGCAATTCCACTGACTATTATCACATTATTTTTACAGAGGTAACAGTTCTGGCACATTGACAAGATATGGTTTATGATATTAGTAGAAGAGTAGGCCTTTCTTCTTTTGACCTTCCGATGAATGCTAATACCCGAAAGCTGACGATAGGGTTTAACACTGGGTAACATATTACCACAAGCTGAATTGGGACAGAATTTTAACTTGATCTTAAAAAGCGAGCTACTAAGGGGAGGGCATTAAATGTAGATGAAAGTACACAGATGTAATAGCAAACTAAAATGTCCACATCCTTGCAATGGTGTACCAGAATCATAGTTAGGCTAGGCTAGCTTACTTGGCGCACGTAAGCTGGCCTAACCTAACCTATGGTTTTGGTAAAGGGTTAAATTTACCTTTTTAGGGAAAAAAAAGGTTAAAGGGTTAGAAAACATTAAATTCTTTAAACTTTTAGGGTTAATTTACCTTTTTAGGGATGACCATTTAGGGTTCTCCAACCTGCTGAACTTAAAAGTGTGTTCCCCGGCATGCTGAATCTGAAAGTATAATTTTCATGGTGATGAAATATTCTAAAGAATAAAGACTGCTGAGGCTTAAGATGTTTATTGCTTAAACATATTAAAAAACATTTTGAAAAAATACACATTGACATATTTAAAAAAAATAGCTTAATCCTTTGATATGAGGAGGAGCATGAGTTTAGGTCTTTGGATATCTGATGCATTTTTCCATCTCAGGTATCTTTTCCGGCACCCATTGAGCGAAATATCTAACTTCATCTTCCGGATCAGGTACTGAATGCAGGTTTTTCTCACATTTGAAGTCTTCTAAATTGAATAATGCTATGTCTTTATCACATTTTTCTAGTAAGAGTTTATCAGTTGGCACGTTTCCCTTAACATATACTGCTTGCACACCGAAAAACTGCATATGTCCTGAATTTCCTCTTGTACCTGTTTTATTTAATAGCCATTTTCATTACGTGGTCTTATGGTTTTAACTTAAAAGCCGTTTCGATTTATAAAATTTAGTGTTGGACTCCTTCTGTTTTTCTCGTACTTATACATATTGTATCTGAAGTTCCATTTATAGC
Organism: Artemia sp. Qi Xiang Cuo; assembly: GCF_049724085.1. Lineage (NCBI taxonomy): Eukaryota > Metazoa > Arthropoda > Branchiopoda > Anostraca > Artemiidae > Artemia > Artemia sp. Qi Xiang Cuo. The sequence goes on from NC_142803.1 coordinate 47,824,254, forward strand.
TATGAATTTTACGCCGTTGTTCGTCTAGCAGTAAAGAAAGCTGCTTCGAAAATAATGCTAGTTGAGGAATATTTCAGACCAATATATTCTGTGTCAACCACACCAAACATTATTATAGCTGAAAAAAGGGGCTTAAATTAAATAAATATGTAATGTTTCTGACACTCTAACAAATAGAACTCACTTTCTTAGAATAATTCATTTTCACTTAAAGGAGGCTGGATAACATTAAATCTACACTTGAAAACTACTGCTTTGCGCAACGAAAAATAAATTATAAATATAACAGCGGAAAAAAAGTTAATATTGAGCTGTTGACCAAAAAACTGCACTCCGTCCCTCAAAGACACTCCCTCCTCCCCTGGAGTCCTCTCCTCTCATTTTCCCTTAAATTGCGCGTGTTATTGTTTTTTATTTTGTTCTTTTATGACCCGTTTTATGTTTTCCCATTGGCATTGTCCAGTCTGAAAACGATCCATCGGAAAAAAGTTAGTGTTGAGTTGTTGACCAAAAAACTAAGCTCCATCCCTCAAAGACACTCTCCTCCCCTGGAGTCCTCTCCTCTCATTTTACCTTAAATTGCAATGGTTATTGCTTTTTATTTTATTCTTTTATAACCCATTTCAAGTTTTTCCCCATTTGCATTGTTCAGTCTGAAAACGAACTAGCGGAAAAAAAAGTTAATGTTGAGCTGTTGACCAAAAACTGTCCGTCATTCCTCAAAGACGCACTCTCTCCTCCCCTGGAGTCCTCTCCTCTCATTTTCCCTTAAATTGCACGTGTTATTGTTTTATATTTTATTCTTTTATAATCCGTTTCATGTTTTTCCCATTTGCATTGTCCAGTCTGAAAACGATCCATCAGAAAAAAGTTAATGTTGAGTTGTTGACCAAAAAACTTCCCTCCATCCCTCAAAGACACTCTTTCCTCCCCTGGGGTCATCTCCTCTCAATTTTCCTTAAATTGCAATGGTTATTGCTTTTTATTTTATTCTTTTTAACCCATTTCATTTTTTTCCCCATTTGCATTGTTCAGTCTGAAAACGAACTAGCGGAAAAAAAGTTAATTTTGAGCTGTTGACCAAAAACTGCCCTCCACCCCTCAAAGACACTCTCTCCTCCCCTGGAGTCCTATCCTCTAATTTTCCTTTAAATTGCGCGTGTTATTATTTTTATTTTATTCTTTTATAACCCGTTTCATGTTTTTCCCATTTGCATTATCCTGTCCGAAAACGATCTAACCTAACCCTTACCAGAAGGAGGAACGGGGTCCATTTTCTGTGTAGTTTCTGGTAGATAACAAATACTGAATTTTGGTTATCAGGCTGTAACCATATTGAGTAAGTAGTCACCTGAATAAATATAATAAAATAGGGAAAATATTCTGTTAAAATTTCCAAACCTCGACCCTCAAGCCTAAGAAAATAATAAATATATAAAACTTTGTTTCTGAAATCTATAACACAATGTCTTTAATTTCCTTGGTGATATTAGTGGTCTCCTTCTTATTCTCAATGTCATTTAATAGATCACGGGTAAATTCATCCCATTCTAAGAAGTCATCTCCCCCCTTTTCAGTAAAGCAAAAAGTAAAAATTTGCGATGTCGAAGCTAGGCTTAGAAATCAAACGTTTTTATTACACAACTTGTGAGAAATAAACCTTAACAATCAGTAGCTCATATATTTACCATTTAGAGAAATAGTTAAATACACTCCGTGTTGGAAATAAACCCGAAAAGTATAGAAATCCTATTTTTATCATTTAGAAATAAATTAAATACATGCCATAGAGATGTACCGCATATATTTGCGCATTATTCCTCTAGGGTCAAAGGTTTATACCATTTAAAAGGGCCTGCGCTTAAATAAACCTTCTCATGTTAGCTATGTATCTTTTTCTTAAGAACCCCCTCTTGCAATTCAAAGGATTTACTGCCGCTAATTTGACCAAATAAGTATCTTTTTCAGTGAAACCTTTGCTAAGCTACTATCCTACTTCATGAGAATTAACAAGCAGGATGCGCACTTGACGGGTGTCAATAATTATCACTATTTAAATCTTAGCGGCTTAGCGTCATAAGGGGGTCAGTATAGCTAAGAGTTGACGGAAGTATGTTGTCACTTTTGCTAGGATACAGAAAGCATGAAAATTGTTTGAATTTATCGAAAAAGAGAATTATTTCCAATGAAAAAATTAAAATCGTTAACGGGGGGGGGGTGTATGGTAAAAAAAGAGCGTATTTTATGCTTTCTAACGACTATAAACATCTTATAGTGGATATTTTTGTATTGGGGGGGGGGTTATACCCTGAATTTGAATATACAGGAGGGGGACTGCAAAAATGATTTTATTTGGAAATAACCTAAGAAAATTTACTAAACATAACTCACATTATAAATCTTTGTAGCTAAGGCTTCCAACTCATCAATATTTAATGTTATCTCCATGGTGGCTTGAGACTGTGCAATAATTTAACCTCAACGCATGTCCATTATAAACAAAATCTCAAGGGCGAATTGTGATGTAAGGAAAACCTTACGTAACTCCCTGATTAGCCTAAAAAGAGACACGTGATCCTGTCCCGTTCGAATCGATAATTCCCCTTCTATTATGCAAATCGCTCAGAAAACTACTTCCCGTTAGCGGATCAATACATTGTACCGTTAGTATTAAATGCGCATGTGCAAACTTCGTCCCGGAGTCAATACACTTAGAAACACCCCCAGATTGACCTTGAAAAAGGTACTTTTAAAGTACCAAATAGTACCTTTCTTATCTGGCAATAGGGTATACTCCCGTCCGTACCTTCTTACCCATCTCTACTTCCGTGATCTTTCTTCTGGCCAAAAATATAAAATTCCACATTTTTGCAGATAGGAGCTTGAAACCTCTACCGTAGGGCTCTCTGATACGATGTATCTGATTCTGTGATTTTCATTAAGGTTCAATAGCTTTTAGGGGGTATTTTCCCCTTTTTTCGAAAATCAGCCAAATTTTCTCAGTCACGTAACTGTTGATGGGTAAGACTTGATGAAACTTATATATTTGAAATAAGTATTAAAATCTGATTCTTTTGATGTATCTATTGCTATTAAAATCCCGTTTTTTAGAGTTTCGGTTACTCTTTTGAGCCGGGTCGCTCCTTACTTACAGTTCGTTATCACAAACTGTTTGATTTTTTGCGATGGGAAGTAAATTCCAATTTTTTCCGAACAAGAAGGAGACAGCCGCCTCCTCATCCCCGCCTCTACCTCATGGCCGTGGAAACATTGAAGGGTGTTCATTCGATGAAAAATAGAGAGTTTTAAAACTTTCTTTTAAAGTCAAAGGTGATTAAAGACCAACAAGTCATTGGGGGGGGGGTTGTTTTCCCGAAGGGGGGGAGGGGGTAAGTGCCATATCCTCTCGTCATTTTTACTGCAAAAAAAACAACACTTCTTCCTATCGTCATCCCGCCCTACTCATATTTCAGTCATGGTTGTTGATAAAACCATCGGATTATATCAAAGAGAGAAAACGAATTTTTTCGGGGAGGGGGTACAAAAAATAACTTGAAAAAACGCATCAAAATTTGTCTATATACATTTTTTTTCCTTTTTTTAAGTGTCGGACAGACATTTCGGGAGGGGGGTTCAGACCTTCTAACCTCCCCCTGGATACAGCCTTGCATATAGGTAACAAACCAGAAAATTAATTCTAACATTTGTCAGATATTTATTCTGTAAAAAGCAATCGAGTTTAAAATCCTTTTATTCACATGAACCACGCTATATGTTAATGTCATACAAGATCATCCCCAACTTTCCATAAATAAAAGATTTCTATAACATAGATTTAATACATTTTTAAGCTTGTTTTGACTAGGGACCTAATGGAAAATCGAGAGTCGTGCGTTCCAGGCCTATTCATACGTAATATAATTTGTTTTGTTTTTTTTATTTTCATATCCCCGTCTATTTTCATTTTTAGCTATGTTTGTTGGAAAGGCTATCATATGAATTAATTAAAAGGAGTGAAATCTGTCAGAAGAAAAATGGAATACGAATTATTGGTGTGTTCAACCTTCCTGTGCTAGTTGTCACTTCGATCTGGAAAAGCTCATTAGAAAAGTCTATTAAAATGAACCTATAAACCTACTTTAAGAATCTTCGACCAGCCATACAGCATTTCTATTCAATTCCCCATTAAAAAAAAAACTATATATTAGAACATACATGGTAAAAGTAAAACAAAACTTAATGACGGAAATCGTTAGGAATGATGTTCATTAAGATTTTATTTTTTACTTATAAGCATTATAAGATTTTATTTTTTAGAACGTATCCAGTATATCTGTTTGGAGGTGGGAGGTAACAAAACAAAACTTTAAAAAACGAGCCAAGAATTTTGTTTTTGTGCTCATTTTGTTACAATTTTATGAGTCGACTATTTTTGAAGTCTTTTTTTTATTCAAACCCGCTAAACCGCAAAAATATTCAGAGATTTGGATGGAAATTAGATTATTGAGTCCAGAATATAAGAAAACTCTATCGTTGAGGTTTAAAAACCTGATTTACAGAAATGTTAAATTTTTTGTTTTTCCAAGAAGGATGGTAACGGATGTGCTTAGGTTTGCTTGTTTTTTTTTCTGTGGTGATCGTATTGAACCAGTGGTCCAAGAAAATAATAAAAAGGATTATTATAAAAGGAATCGATTGTTCTGCTGTCCTTTTAATTACCAGAAAAGATTTTGCCGTAACAGAAAAGCAATTTTGCTATTTTGTGGTGTAAAATTTCAGCTCTGATGATGCCTGCAAAAATATTTTTACTAATTTACCTCTACTATTTACTAATAGATCATACAGAGATCTCCATTTGTTGCTACTATTTGGTTTTTAAGGAGCCAAATACAGTCAACACTATAAGAAACTCTATAGTTGAGGTTTCAAGCCTCGATTTTAAAAAAGTGAGAATTTTTCTAAAGGAATTTTCACGGATGTACTTATATAAGCTAAGCCCCTGGATACAGCCTTGCTTATATAAGACTCTATTTTTACGACTGTAAGAAGTTAGGGACTTCAATAGAACACAAAAAAGGTGTCAAAACGACACTACAGAACTAATTATGCGACACTACGAAATACTAGCATCACTTTTTTTCATTTTTTGTGACGACATTTATTTTTTATTTACCAGATTAAATATGCCTAGACATAAACAATTTCTTCGACCCCTCTACATTTCCATTTACAATTAAATAAAATAGAAAATCGACTCCTTTTAAAATTTGTTCGTTTCATTTTATTGTAATTGAAAACTTTTTTTTAAAGGGATAAGAATTGAAGAAACTGAATGTGCTGCTCTTATTTGAGAACTATCTGCTCAACTTTACAGCACAGAGTCGACGACCTGAACTGCTTCTCATAAAAAAAGGAAAACAAGGCCTAAAGTCCCGGTTTTTGAAGCTTAAAATCCCCCCCCCCCTTAGTGACAAATAAATTTTACTTCCCGGTCAATAGACTATGTGGACCTATGCATATCCCCATAAAATATTATGTAAAACAATGCATTAAAACATACAAGGCAAAAGTAAATAAAAACTGCATGGCATAAATCGTTAATATCACTAACTGGAAGGTCATAAATCAAGGTCTAGTTTTTTTTAAGATTCACACCACAAAATAAAATGATTGATAGTTCCATACCTAGAAGCAGCATTATTTGATAGGGGGCTGAAACCCCCTACCCCTCTTCTTGTGAAAACAATGTTTTACTTCCTATATTTATTCAACGATATCGAACGTTTTTTTACGAGGGACTAAGTGGGATAAATAATAAAGTCATAAGTTTTGAAGCCTTAAGTACCCCCTTCTCATTTTCTTAACTTTCCCGTTAAAGATTCTAGAGACCTATGCATCTCCCGCAAAATATTATTTAAAATTATGCATTAAAACATATAAAGCAAAAGTAAAAAAAAAACTATTTGGGATAAATCATGATTAAATATTGCATTTGCCCGTACAATAGTGGGTGACTGTTTGTAGAAATATCACTAAGTACAGGGGCGGATCTACTTAGAGGGGGATGACAGGATTGTCAATAATTTACAAAATTCGTGCCAGAAAAAATCTTAGGGGGGGGGGGTCTTCCCGGCACATCCCTGGATCTGCCAGTGACTAAGTGGAATGTTATAGATCAAAGTATAGTTTTTTGTAAGATTTACGCTACAGAATAAAGTGAACTATATTTGTTTGCCTAGAAATTGCGCTATTTGTTACGGGGCTGCAATTCGCTACCCTTCTCTTTTCGACAAAAGTTAGTAACTTCCTTGATTCATTCTACATTTTCAAACATTTTTTCTACTAGGGACCAAGTACAATGAAAATTGAAGGGTCATAAGTCACACGCTTCTTCATTGGGCAAATTCAGTGTGTTTTAACTTGAAAGTCTTGGGGAGAATAGAATTTAAAAAAAAGCTATAAATAAATTTAAACACAAAATGTATATTTTTCCCCTCCTACTTTGCCCGTGTTGCTTTGTTTATCAGTCTAATTCTTTTTAATTCATCTGAACAACCTCCTACGAGAAGTATGATAATAGGGACCTAAGCCTCTAAAACCAAACAAACCTATAATGAGTCTAAGGTCTTTGGAAATTTAATGCTACAAAATGAATTAACTGAAACTTCCATGTGTTTGATTACTTATTCTTCGTAGCTCTTTAGAAAATTTGGCACATTGGCCATCCAGCGAGAATTTTTTAAAACATCCAATTCTAAATTGCCACCAGCAGTTATAATTTTCAGTCTTGGGAGTTCTGCTACTGTCTCTTCTTGAAGAGATGTTTCATTCAAGTCGAGTAAATGCTTTGGAAGTCGTGATCTTCCCAGCTTTTTGTATTTTTGCACAGTGCAAGAAGTAAAACCCTTTGCTTCTGCACAGTAACCAATGTCAATGCCTCTTTTATTACGCTTCTTTACCATTTTTCACAAAGCACTTTTGTGAACTAATTAGGCCAAGTTCTTCTTTAATTGGCTTTCTGGTCTTTCAAAATCTTTGACCACAACCTAATTAGATGGAGTACTCCTATTTGCAAAATATGTTGAAACATTCACTTGTGATGTCAGCCGAAACAAATTGAAACTAAATATGCAACAGTTAAGGAGTTTCTAACATAAAACTAATGGTAACAACTTTTAGTAAAAACAAATAAACTGATAAAAATGTTTTTTTTCTGAATGAATTAGGAAAAAACTTAAAAATCAAGTTTTTCCTTTCAAAATCCTCTACAAGTCCGTATTAAAATTATTAAACTTGTATTTACAGTTTTCTTAGACAAGTTGAAATAGAATTTGTACGAAAAAGCCTAATTTAGAAAGCCCAGTAAAAAAATAGCAAACCTAGATTATGTTGCTAGATCAGGGGAGCAGATAGAAATCAAAATTGATGCCTTTATGTGCCTGTTAATATGGAAGAGATAGCCGGGAAGTTTTCTAAGCCGTTCCCCCTTTAATTGTCACAGAATAGCAATTTGTAATTTGACTTATCGAAAACTAGCTTTCTTTCGCTTTCGTCGATTGATTTTCTTTCCGATTTTTTCTGTAAAACGCTAAATACGGCTTGGGCTTAAATGCCATGTTTCCATTTTAGTTTCAAATTTTCGTTTGGTATGTTGAAAAGAGCTTATTTTCATCTGTTGATTAATTTTCCTTTTTACTTCGTAAAACAAGCTTTCCATTGTGTCGCAAAAAAGTATTTTGAGTGGACTCAACGTTCAGTCGTTACAATTATTGGTGTCAAGAAGCGGGGCTTAATAACGTCGTTCTGTTCAATTATAATTAATTACGGTCTGATAGTTGAATGCCCTGCGTAGTTGTTAATAATTTTGTAAAAGGGGAACACATGATATAAAATAAGCTACTAGCTACCTGAGCTACAAGCTATTGATCCTACTTATTTCGTAAAATTCGATGACGTGTGACGAATTTAGAAATTACAAGTTATTTTCGTGTAGCAAAATTAACTTAAAAATAAAAAGGTAGAAGACACATTTCAATTCAAGCGCTCTAGGGTTGCAAAATGTTCATGAGAGAATTTAAAACCTATTTTATGAACATTCACGGTGGCAGTTATAATTTGTTATGTCGAACTGGAACTCACAGGACAGCAGAAAAATTTAAACGTAATTCTCATGGGATGAGGGAAAACTTATAAGGATGTTTGAAGATTTTATCAACTTGAAAGGTTTATATAAAGTCCGTTATTGAATAAAATTAATTTGTGGTGCAAATGGATGTTATATTTAGATTGAATATTTAATTCTAGATATATAGGCCTGTTTGCACATTAGAGGAGGGGGTATATATTGTGTGAATATATAGGTTCTAAGAAATTCGTGAATTTCTTAGAAAAAACTGAGAAAACAAGGAAGGAAAAACTGAGAAAAAGTAAAGATAAAGGCTCTATCCCTGCAAAATGTGTTAACTAGGATTACTTTGCATATTATGGAGTACTAATTGTTTTCTTAATATGTTCCTTATGTCCAGCTTGACTCCTAGGATTAAAATACTGGTTGGCCGGTTGGCTAATTCAAAGATTTGTATATATATATATATTAACACTGTTATATTAGCCATCTGGTGGTATCCCAAAGGATATAAAAGGTATTTCTCAAAATCTAAGGGGAGGGGACAAATGCTGTCACTCCCTCTTTTGAATGCAGACCACATCTGTACACCCATCTAGGAAAGCTTTGTTTGCATTAAGCAGCATTCACAAGCATGTCTAGCTAGAATCCAATGTCTAGGCAACGATTGTTCACAAGTAAAATTCAGTGCTTAGCTAGACACACTAGACAAGGTGCTTGGCTAGACATTGAGTTCTAGCTTCTAGAACTCAATGTCTAGGATTTTCAATTACAGCCAATCAGAATGTGTCAAGATCCACTATTTTCATCATTTTTGTTTACATTTGTAAACTGAAATTTAATTTTTGTGTTCTCATTAATTTTTTTTTTCATTTTGGCAAATATCCAACACCAGACATAATAATGAAGCCCACTAAGGCAATTGTTTTACTTATCTCATCCATTAGCTTGTGACAGTAAAAATAGGGATTATAATATTTGAAAGTTTTGTCTGCATAAGTTCTGTTGATAGGCTAGAAATTTGAAACTAAATTTGAAACTAATTGAAACTAAATTTGAAAATTTGAAACTAAATTTGTAGTTTTAGCTAAGCACTGAATTTTACATGTGAATGGTTGTTGCCTAGACATTGAATTCTGGCTAGACACATGTCTAGACATGGGATTCCAGCTTGACATGCTTGTGAACACTGCTTTACTCAATTCCTTTCCAAGATAGAAAAAGGCCCTCATCCAGAACTTGTGGTGAATTTGTAGTTGGCTTTGGCTATAATTTAGTGGTAAATTTGTTGGTGGTGCTTTAATTTATCTAGGATGAAAGGGAAAACACCATTTGATGCCTTTTTTATGCTCTTTCATAATACAATAGGCTTAATTTCCACATTTGAGATTGATAATGATGAATTGTTTGCAAGTGCATTATCAAGTACTCATAACAGAAAACCTTTGTATAGTTCCACTTTCAAATCTTGCGAGTTGGAATTTAGTGATATTGGTGATGCCCATATTGAAAATGAAGACAGACTATTAATGCTTTACAGTAACGTGGATTGCATCACCACAAAAATGGATGAAATAAAAGCTGTAGTTTCAGCAAGACCTGAAGTGAGTGTGTTTGCCTTCACTGAAGTTAAACCAAAGTATACTTCAGTGCCACTGACTGATGTACAAATCCAGATCACCAGATTCAGAATAATCTCAAACCTGTCAAAACCAGAAGGAAGAGGAATTGTCCTGTACATCAAATCATCACTGAAGGTAGGAGACCTTAATCTTGGTTCTCAGTATGAGCTGTGGGTGGAGTATGTCTGGATAAAAATTGAGTTAAAGGGTCACCCCTTAATTATAGGTTGTATTTATAGAAGCCCAAGCTCTCCCTGTCAGAAAAGTTCTCACCTTGTGATTGCAAATTCTATAAGTTTGGTGATGAATCGTCCTTGCCATAATATTGTAATTGTTGGAGACTTCAACCTGCCTCAGATCCAATGGATTAGTGGTTATGCTGCTACAGGAGATAACAATGACCAGGTTGGCACACTCCTCAAATGCCTACAAGAACATTCATTGTACCAGACAATCGATTTCCCGACTAGGTACACAGAGGGCCAGAACCCATCTCTCCTGGATCTCCTACTTGTCAAAGATGAGGAGGCAATCCAAAGTATAGACCCAGAACCACCTTTTGGTGCAAGCAACCATGTAGCCATAACTTGTTGACTAAAGTTGTACCCACAGACAAACAATTTTAGAAAACATGTGTTTACAAATTACAACAAGGTCAGACAAGATTTGGCTAACCAAGATTGGTCTTTTGTCGAAAAGAATAATGAAGACAGAGCTTGGCTTGAGATGAAAAGGGTCCTCAGTGAGACAATTGCAAAACACATGACAACCACTTGGAAACAAAGACCAAGAACTCTCCCTTTCATCACACAAGAAATCAAGCTAGCAGTCTGGAAGAAAAAGAAGTTCTGGAGAAGGTACAAGGACGTCCCAATGCAGGCTAATCATGACAAATTCAAACTAATACGAAAAAAAGTCCGCTACCTTGCAAGAGAAGTTGCTAGCAAGTATGAGGAGTCTTTAGCTTCAGCGTCAAAAACAAAGCTGAAGAAATTTTGGAAGTATGCCTCCACTCAAAAGCCCAGAAGACATTCAGTAACCAAATTCTCAGTTAATAGGAATACCATAAGCAACCCTGGAAATATAGCTGAAGCTCTGAACCAGCAGTTCAAGTCAGTTTTTACTCCTCCAGATAATGACCCCTTGCCACAAATGCCAGAATATGATATTCAGAAACCAATGCAAATTATTACTGTCGGCACTTTGGATGTTGAATCACAGCTCAAAAGATTGAACCCAAATAAGTCAGTTGGTCCTGATGGGGTACACCCTTGAACTTTGAAAGAGGCTCATGCAGAGCTTGCCCTCCCCCTAGCAAAACTGTTCCAGAATTCTCTTGACACAAAACAAGTCCCTCAAGATTGGAGAAATGCAAATATTACACCTGTTCACAAGGGTGGAAGCAGGAACTGTGCTGCCAATTACCGACCAATTAGCATCACCTTGACAGTCAGTAAAATCTTCAAAGGAATTACAAACACTGCTGTTATGAAACACCTGATTGACAACAAACTACTTACCAATAGCCAACATGGATTCAGATCTGGACTCTCGGTCAAGACAAATCTTATTGATGCATATGAATGTGTCACTGAACTGCTAGACTAGGGTATCCCTGCTGATATGATTTTATTAGACTTTGCAAAGGCTTTTGACAAAGTTTGCCATCGTCATTTGAAGGCTAAACTTTTAGCTACTGGGATACATCTGGAGGTTGTTGAATGGGTGATGCAGTTCCTCTCAGGAAGAAAGCAGAGAGTTAGAGTGTTTGGGGATAACGGGCAAGAGTTTTTCTCAGAAGTTGCTGGAGTTGATAGTGGCATGCCCCAGGGAACAATCTTGGGCCCAACACTTTTCAATATTTACGTTAATGATGCTCCACGGGCTGTAAGAAATAAGATGAGCCTTTATGCTGATGATTCAAAGCTTATTGGGCCCGCGGAGTCATCAGCGACTAGAGCCACCATGCAGGAAGACCTGGATGCACTTTCCCTTTGGGCCTGCCAATGGAAGCTTGAGTTTAACATCCATAAGTGCAAGGCAGTATATTTCGGGAAAAAGAATGAGAAGCAGCAGTACCATATGAGTGGGAGGGGATGGCTCTAGACAATTGATTGGTTCCTCGGCAGCTGAAAGAGATTTGGGAATAGTCGTCGATGAAGAATTAAAATTCAACAAACACACACAAACAGCGGTTGCCAAATCATCTCAGACCCTCAGAATAATTAAGCGTACAGTACGTAGCAGATCATCTAAAGTCATGACGAAGCTGTACAAGGGTCTCGTGTGACCATTGCTGGAGTTTGGGATGTGTGTTGCCACGCCTCTGAATAAGAGTGACCAACAGAAAATAGAGTCTGTTCAAAGGCGCGCAACCAAAGCTGTTGATGGATGCAAGAACCTTGACTATCCATCTTGCCTGAACAAACTACAGCTCCCAACACTCGTCTACAGACGCCGGAGGGGCGATGTCATTATGGCTTACAAGCTACTGCATGCTGATTCCTCTTCTCAGAGTCCTGTACAACTTGACGAATCTTCCAGGGCAAGAGCACATAGTAAGAAGCTACTCAGGAAGAGAGCTCACAGCAGACTGCGCAAACCACTACTTCTCCAATAGAGTTTTGGGCCCCTGGAACAGTCTTCCCAATGCAGCTGTCACCGCTCCCTCTGTCAATGCATTCAAGATCGCCATTGATAAGAACTGGTCCACCAAACCATGGAAAACAGAGTGGGACGCAGCCGAACCAGTGACTCCCCATCATCACTGACCAGCGACTCTACAGGATCTTTCCTTGTTTCGCTGGACAATGCGATTTAAGGTAATTTAAGGTAATTTCTTTGGTTGCAAATTTCATCTTGAGCCCTTAAAGGGGCCCCAAAGGTATTTCATTTTTGTAACCACACAAAGAAGTTATAACATAACCTAATCTAACCTACAAAATACTTGATTTTCAATTCTAACCATTTTCCTACCATTTCAAGTTATTCAAATGCCTTTGACAAAAATAGCACTGAATTTTGCAATTCAAAACTTTGCTGTTGACAAGTCAGGGTCTATTCCAATTCAGGGTATATATTTAGGTAAATTTTTTATATTCATATTATTGACTTATGATTAAAGTAAACATACTACTCAATGCCTTTTTTTATGCTCTTTCCAAATATAATAATTTTTTTATGCTCTTTCCAAATATAATAATCATTTTTGTCAGAAATGGATTTTACCCCCACCCCTATATATACCAATTCAGGGTATATATTTACACATTAGGGGGGATGGGGGGAAAGTTTAAAGTTATCTCTCATTTACATAAAAAATGAGATTTACCCCCACCCCCCTAATGTGCAAATATATACCCTGAATTGGTATATATAGGGGTGGGGGTAAAGTTCATTTCCAACAAAACTGATTATTATATCTGGAAAGAGCACAAAAAAGGCATCAAGTGGTATGTTTACTTTATTTATAAGTCAATAATATGAATAATGAAAAATTTACGTATATTTGCACATTGGGGGGGGGGGGGGGTAAAGTTCATGGTAAATTTGTAGTGGGCCATTTAATTTAGCTAGGATGAAAGTGAAAACATCATTTGATGCTTTATATAAAACATTTCATATAAAATCATATAATTCATATATAATTTCATAATTCATATTACCTTCAGGGCCCAAGATGCAATTTGCAACAGAAGCAATTATTGAATTATGAAAGAGTATAAAAAAGGCATCAAATGATGTTTTCACTTTCATCCTAGCTAAATTATAGTGCCACCTAGAAATTTACCAAATTAGCTAGGATGAAATTAAAAATGTCATTTATTTCTTTTTAATGCTATTTCTCAATTGAGTAATTCTGAGGCTAATTACATCTTGAGCCCTTAAAGGAACCCCAAAGGTATTTCATTTTTGTAACCACACAAAGAAGTCATCAACGTTAGTTAAGGTATTGAAAAGTGGTAAAAAACATATTACCAGTTTGTCAATAAGCTGTTGGAATAAGTGTTCCAAAAATACTTATTTATAACAATTGAGACGTCATCTATTAGGCAATTCAAATGTAAACCGTTTTCCTACCATTTCAATTTAATTGTGTGTTTTTCAAGTGTTGTTAACAAAAAATAGCACTGAATTTTGTGATTTGAAACTTTTCTGTCAACAATTCAGGGTAGACTTCAGTTTAGTGTGTATATTTGCACATTAGGGAGGGGGGAGGGGCAAAGTTTGTAGTAAATTTGCAGTGGGTCATATAATGTAGCTAGGATGAAAGTGAAAACATCATTTTATGCTTTTTTATGCTCTTTTGTAATTCATATAAAATACCTTCAGAGCCCCTTTAAGGGTTCAAGCTGCAATTAGCCCCAGAAGCAATTATTAAATTATGAAAGAGCATTCAAAAGGCATTAAATGACATTTTCACTTTAATCCCAGTTAAATTATACAGCCAACTACAAGTTTACCACAGGCTAGTGTTCATAGTATGCTTGTAACAGTCATTCATAGTATGAATAACTTTTTTTTAAAAGTTTAGATTAGGGGCTATTGAGAAGGAAACATGTAAAGAAGGCAGTTCTTAGTTCATAATATACAGAATAATTATAGCTAACATGTTTTGACTGCAGCTTCACTATACTTCACCCCCCCCTAATTAGGGGTGTAATTTGCTATACCTTTATAGAACTTAACATTACTTTTATGGTACCAAATAGATTATTTTTTAGTTTTTACTGTCATTTTCATTTGATTTGGAAAAATTGGCTGCAACTTTGCCCCCCCCCAGGATTTAGACATAATTTTGCCCAAATTATGTATTTCCAAAACATTCCACCCCCCATCACTCTTATTTTCCTGGTTCTTGTTCTGTCACAGTTGAATCAGTTTATGAGTACATGGGTGAAACAAGACAGATGCATTGGGACAATGTAGTGTGCCAATGCTCTGGTGCATATACAAAAGCTTATAGGCCTACAAGAATACTTTACAAAATGTTTCAAAACAAGAAAATAAGAAATATTTGCATTTAAATTTTGGTAAAAACAAAGCTCTGGTTCTATTGTAGGGGATTGCCCCCTCAAAAATAAACACTGTACAATTCTAAAGTACTTACTTATATGTTTCCTAAAAGTGCTTTACTTTAGCACTCCCGCTCCTAATGGAAAGCTGCCCAAATTATATAATTTAAAATTTTCCATATGTGACTATTTGCTTTGAATTAATTTAACAGCAAACAAGCAACATTGATGACATCAAAGAATAGGAAATTCAAGGAGAATACTTAGTTTAGACTATATATTTGGCCATTACAGGGAGGGGGTAAAGTAAATTGATGGGCTTTGAGGAGTGACATATGTAAGTATTTTAGAATTCTATGAAGTAGTTTTCAGAATCTTGTAGTTTTCCTTCTGAGGGGGGTGAGCCACCAATTTTCACTCAAAGCTCCCCATATCATTCCCCTCTCCTTTTTGGGAAATTTTCTTTGCTTATGGGCTAGAGAATTTGTCCTTTTTAGAATTTGGTCCAAAGAAATCTGTTAGTTAATTTTGTCATCCATTCAAGTTGTGATAAATAGGTCCCATTGAATTTGTTAAGAATCAGTGAGCCTATTGCCTCTCTCTAACAGTAAATAACTTGCTGATTAAAATTTAACCTTGACTATGATATAATTAAATTAATCTCTATTGTGGCATGATATCTGTGTAACTTAAGTATACATATCTAATAATGCCTATGAGGGCTCATATTAGCCTTAGAAAAGTCTCTGACTCCTTCTCATCCTGGGTGATGACCCAGATACATTGCTCTGCAACTTTGGTAATTTTTACAGTTTACATATTATTGGAATAGCTAAGAAATTGTGTCACTTTTCAATTTAGAGTTTCATCCCAAGTCTTAATATAAAATTTGTTTCTGTTGTAAGTTCTTTTAATCAAGTTAACCTGACATAATCTAACTGACCTCAACTGTTTTAGTTTATTTTACCTCCTCAGCAACAGTTTTAACTGATGCACTTCTGGGTACTCTTGTTAGACTGAGCCTCTTCAACTTGTACATCAATTATGCACCAAACCTTCTATAAAAACCTCCTCAATATTTATGCAGATGATTCTAGATTTGTGGACAAAGCTGCCATAGCTTCTGACTTGCAATCTATCAAGATTGACCTTGACAGTCTTGGAAGTAGGGCTGATACGTGGCTCCTTGCCTTCATTGTTGGTAAAAGTCGTGTGCTCCATTTCGGTAAATAAAATCAAAACCAACAATAGTTTCCTCCAAGGTAAGCCTCTTTCTGCAGTTTCTGAAGAAAGAGATCTTGGGAGTCTTTATTGATGACAGGTTGAATTTTAGCACCTATGCTAAGACTTTGTCATCATCTGTCTTTCAATCCCTTGGCATTATCAAAAGGACAACCTCAAGCTGGTGTCCTAAAATGTTCATGAAACTGTACAAGGCACTGATTCAACTGTAACTTGATTGTGGAATGTCCTTGATATCCCCTTTTTTCAAGAAGGATAAAAAAGTCCTGTAGAGCAACAAAGATGATCAGTAGATTGTAGAAAATTTCTTATAAAGAACATATGGACTATCTTAAATTCCCCGCACTTACATATAGAAGAAAACAAGGAGATATGATTCTAGCCCACAAAATTATATGTAAAAACACCCTTCCTGATCTATTTTCCCACCCTTTGCTTCACATGACTAGAAAACAGTCAAAGAAACTTGCAAATTAACATTGTACCACTAGAGAAAGAAGACACTTCTTCAGCAAAAGAGTAGTTAACGTATTGAACCAGGTTTCAGAAGACACAGTATCTGCTGAATCAACTCACCCACTTAAGTGCAGAATTAAAAAAGAGTGGCAACATCAAGAGCTCCTGTTTAACTAGGAGGTAGCTGAATACTCAACCAGGAAGTAATGTGCAACCTGAAAGGGAAATTAATCCTATAGAAGTCATCATGAAGCATTACAAGGATGAAA
This sequence comes from Artemia sp. Qi Xiang Cuo, assembly GCF_049724085.1. Lineage (NCBI taxonomy): Eukaryota > Metazoa > Arthropoda > Branchiopoda > Anostraca > Artemiidae > Artemia > Artemia sp. Qi Xiang Cuo. The sequence goes on from NC_142803.1 coordinate 47,840,983, forward strand.
ATTCTTAACTTGCTCCAAGCTGTGATTTAAAGTAAAGCTTAATGTTTATATGGAGCTAGTGAATACATTCCCATAACGTTTAGCTTTCTGTATCCCAAAAGAGAAGAATTTACAAAAGATGTGTCTACAGATTGCAGTCTAGTTCGCCATGAACTGACAATGTGATTAGTCTTTCATTGCAAATATGGAATTGGATGAGTCAAGGGCAACTATGAAAAGAATATTATTGTAAATCACACAAATCACAGCTAATGAATATCACACTGTTAAAAAATGGGAAAGGAAACCCTTCTGTATATTATAATAGAAACTAAAAAGACTAGGAACAGAAAAGAGAAAGTTGTAAATAAAGAATACTAACCAGGTGGATTATTACGAAAAATATAAACAGGATATGTAGCCAACTGAAAACTTTACCCAGAAATACCATTGAAAATTAGAAGGAATCAGTAGCAGCTGTATCCAGATCCAACCCTATAGAATTTTGGAGGTGTGTAGCATTGGTCCCTCTGGATGGTGTTGTGTCACCCAAATTGGGCAAGATGGCTCAAAAGTCTAGAATCAAGCTAATGTATTATATAAGCAGTTCACCTCAGTGTTTGCTATTGCAGATAATGTTCCAGTTTTAGACCATCCACAGTATGCACAGTTTTAGACCATCGAAGTATGTCACAGGAATATTAAAAGTGACCCCCTTGAAATTCTATCCCACATTTCGGATGAAGCTAAGAACCTAAATATGAAAGTAAATTCCACTAAATCAAATATAATTACGATAAATTTCTTGAAATCTATTCCCGCCTTCCTTGACCCTATACCCCCAGATATTCCTGTGTCTTCCTTTAAATTACTTGGGGTTACAATTTCCTCTAATTTAAAGTGGGATATCCACGTGAAAGATATTGTCCGTAGAGCTAATGCGTCCATGTCTCTCCTTAAGCTCTTGAATAAATTTAAAATCCCCCCATCCCATTCTTTAAGGATTTATACTTCCTTTGTCCGCCCGGATCTTGAATATGCTTGTCCAGTTTGGCATCCTGGCATCTCCCGTGATGAATCAGATAAAATTGAATCTATTCAAAAAAGAGCCCTAAGAATAATTTTTAAAGAAACTTTGGTACCATATTCACTCCTTCTAAAAAAGGCCAAGCTGGAAACTCTTGAGCACAGGAGAGGAACGCTGTGCCTCCGTTTTGCAAAAAATGCAATAATAAACCCTCGCACGGAAAACATTTTCCCCAAAAGACATTCCCCATCCAGACCCATCTCTATCTTGTCCCCCATCCGTTGTTTAACCTCCAGATATGAAAAAACTTTTGTCCCCTTCATTACTGATCAAATAAACCACTTTTTTTTTTTTTTTTTTTTTTTTTTTTTTTTTTTACGGGTGATACCAATGCTGGTTTCCGTTTGGCTCTTCCGTTCCCACCCCTTTTTATATAATCTCTTTTAAACATTTTTAACATTATTTTTATCTCAATTTTTTTTTTTTTTTTTTTTTTGTTTTTTTTTAATTTGTGCGTTTTTAAATTTATTAAATTTTAAACTTTTTTTTATAATAATTAATGGATTTGCCTTTCTGATATTGTTCTTTTTGGCATTGTTTAGCCAGTTTTTTAGTTATTGTGCTATTTATGTCTTTTTTCATTATATGACCCCGAAATGCGAATTCGGCCCTTCGGGGCTTGTGATAGCCATTTTTTGAAATAAATATCTTATCTATCTATCTTATATAATGATAAATAGAGTACTGCCCCTTAATATTACTAAAGTAGATGTAGAGGCATGGTTTAAGAATATTAATACAACTGAATCAAGTGGACCAGTTTTGGAGTATCCTTCCTCCTCACTCTGTCATCGCAAAGCTCACTAAGCAAAAGAAATAGTCCACAAGACTGGAAGGATGGTTACCATGCATATGTTCCCAAGGAGGGCAACAGAGATGAAGCCAGCAATTAACAACCAATTAGTCTTATATTGGGCGTTGGGAGGCTCCTGGAAGGCATAGTAAATTCAGCCATTGCAAACAAAAAACAAATGACCATTGATGGTAGCCTAGTCACTGCTTGATTCCTACTAGACACAATATGCTTCAATTTTCATACAGACGCGTAGCTCTCACCAATGAAAAAAATATGTCTCTCTTGAATGTTCAGACTCATTTCTTTGGCCTTGAAATGTTTCTTGATGTTTGCAAAGTGATTAATCAGTTATTAAAGGGTATAGGTTAAAAAGAAATAGCTAATTCCAGCTGCTGTTGATGTGATCCATGTTAAAACGGATAGGAGATAGTAATAAGAACTATTTTGAAAGCAATGTTTCACGAAAATAACAGACTGACCAGTGAACATGAAAAACAGAAGACAAAAATAGCCATTATTGATCAATATTTTTGCTAACAGTTTACTGTCATCTAGACAACATGGCTTTTGTCCTAATTGGTCAGTTGGTACCAATCTTATTGGCGGATACAGGTTTAATAATAAACCTATGGATAATGAATTTCCAGTTAGATAAGATAAGATATTTGTTTTTAAAAATGTCTATCACAAGCCCCGAAGGGCAGAATTCGCATTTCAGAGTCATAAAAACAAAAACAAAATCATAAAATAGCACAACAGCTAAAAAACTGGCTAAACAATGCCAAAAACAGCAATATCAGAAAGGGAAAGCCATTCATTAGTCAAAAAAAGAAAAATGTAAGGAAATTAAAAAGGTAAAAACTATAACAAAACTAAAAAAGAGTGATATAAAATTAGTGTTAAAAAGGTTTAAAAAGAAAACTAGCGGTTTGTTTGATCAGTAATGAAGAGGACAAAGGTTTTTTCGTACCTGGAGGCTAAGCAACAGATGGGGAACAAGATAGGAAGAGGTTCAGAAACAATACGTGGCAGACTGTGTCTGAGGGGGAGTGTCTTTTAGGGAAAATGTTTTCTGTGCGAAGGTTTATTATAGCATTTTTTGGAAAACGGTGACACAACGTTACCCTCCTGTGCTCAAGAGTTCCCAGCTTGGCCTTTTTAGTAGGAGCGAGTATGGTACCTTAGCTTCTTTAAAAATTATTCTTGGGGCCCTTTTTTGACTAGATTCAATTTTTTTTATTTGCCACAGAAGTTGCCAGGATGCCAAACTGGACACACATATTCAAGATGCAGGCGGACAAAAGAAGTATATATCCTTAAAGAATGGGAAGAGGGAACGTTAAATTTATTCAAGAGCTTAAGGAGAGACATGGATGCATTAGCTCTATGGACAATATCTTTAACGTGGATATCCCACTTTAAATTAGAGGAAATTGTAACCCCAAGTAATTTAAATTAAGATACAGAAACATCTGGGGGGATAGGGATGAGGTTTTAAGGAAAGAAATTGGCATTATCATAGATTTAGAGGGGGTTACTCTCATATCTACCTCTGCAGCGTCATCTGCAATATCACTGAGAATACTCATAGGGTTGCATACTAAGTTTCGGTAGCAGGTTTCAAAAACCGTTAGGTCATACATAAATATCTACCTGTTGGGAAATTCCTTAGCAATGCTATTTATCATAACAGAATAAAGAACGGGACCTAGGAGAGTACCTTTGGGTACTCCATTGTGGACAGGGAGGGGACTGGAATAATGATTCTTATATTTGACTACCTGTGATCTAGTTTTCATGCTATTACTTGACCTAGCCAAAGCACTTTATAAAGTATTTTTAGGATATTAATTCTAAGCTCTGTGTAAAGGCCCTTCATGATGGTATTTAGTCCATTTTGGACAGGGAGGGGAATGGAGTAATGATTCTTATATTTGACTGCCTGTGATCTAGTTGTCATGCTATTACTTGACCTAGCCAAAACACTTGATAAAGTATGTTTTAGGAGATTAATTCTAAGCTCTTTGTAATGGTCCTTCGTGATGGCATTACCAATTATATAATGATATTTCTTGCTAATATGAAGCAAGTGGTAAAAGTATTTGGAGATAGTGGATCTATTTGGTTTTTTTTTTCAGAATCAGCAGATGTAGAAAGTGGAGTACCTCAAGGCATTGTTTTTGGTCCATCAATACTCAACATTGACATAGATGATGCCTCAATCACAGAGAATAAGGTCTACCTATATTCAGCTTATTCTAAAAAAATTGGTACATCATCTAAACCACAAAGTAGCAAAGGCATCTAAGCTGATCTGGATGTATTTTCAATGCAGGCAAAAACCTAGTGGCTTGAATTTGATATTCAGAAATGTCATTCCCTTTGGAGCAAATAATCAGCAGAGCAATTACGACATAGTTCAGTTCCGGTTCGAAACAACCCCTCACAAGTAGTCACAATCAGAAAGATCTGAGAATTTTGATTGACAACAAGCTCAAGTTCAATTTACATGCGTAGTCTGTAGTGGACAGGGCCAACCAAACTCTTGGTATAGTAAAAAGAATATTCTGCCATAGATCATCAGCTGTCATAATCAGGTATCTGAAAGGCCTAATTCGACCAAAATTGAAATTCGGGATGCATATTACTGCTCCAGTCCAACAAAATGCATCAGGGGTTTCCAAAATCTGCCATACTCCACCCCTATCCAAAGACTCAAAATGCAATCTCTTGCATACTACTGAGGGAAAAGTATGGATTAATGACATATAAATTTGCCTGTAACTTAGATATCGTCCCGAACCCTTTCTGGATGGATAGTACCTCTAGAACAAGAGGCCAACCCTTGAACCTCTACTAATACCAGGCTGCAAAACAAATTCTTTTCCAACCATGTAGTTAACTTATGGAACTCCCTTCCCTTAGCGGAATCTTGTTTTGTGCTCTAGTACTGAATTTTTGTCTTCTTCACTGATTCGAGTCTATAGGGTTCGTCCTTATTCGCATTTAAGGATTTGTGATTTAAGGTGACAAAATGATATGACATATATAACTTGGACGAAAGTGTCCATTATTCATGTAGAATGCAGGTGGTGCCTCAACTGCTTTACCAAATGCCATGTAAATATCAGACAATGCCTCTATCTCAACTAACAAATTCAAGGAAAGCTAAATAAAAGATTTGGTTATAGAAACAGATCACATTATAACTTCTTTTAAAGGTACACTTCAGCAGTTGAGCCATTCTAAGTAAAAAAGTTGGCAAGGAATGGAAATTTGTCAGTAAATATGTTGGAATTTTGAAGCAGAAAGAAAACTCAGCATTGGATGGTTCTCTGATAAAAAAAAAACCTACTATTCGGGGGACGACTGGTCTCTCTTCGTCGGTGCCTCTGGAGAAACAGGAGGAAAGCAAAGAACAGAAGGGATTTGCTTCTAGGAAGCAAAGGAACATCTTCATTTCCAATGATTTAATTCAAACCAACACTTCCTGATGATCTTCTGCTGTCGACTACTGTTTCTGAAATATGGAACCCAAAGGGCCATTCATTAAGAAATCTATGTGAGCATGTCAGTGAAGTCACTTTATCTCCAACAGAACTGCCAAGCTTTAGAATTTTCTCGTGGAAAATTCAATATCTGTTGTCAATACTGGTGCTTTCAATCTACCTGATAGTAATGTGTCTTTGTTGTGGTTTTTAACAATTGTGTGGACAATTCTTTGATTGCCCCCCTCCCCCCTCTCTCTTTTTCTCTTTTCTCTCTTTCTCCAAAATTTTGGCTATGTGTACAAGCTAAATTTGACAAATACCCTCCTACATTAAAAAGATTGATACAATAAGATTTCAAGTTGTTTGGAAATTTCTTTTATTTTAGGTGATTTTTCAATGGAGAACAACACCTCTGTTATTTACTATGACGGAGTCATTGAACGGAAGCTTTCGTGGAACAGTGTAATGAGCACTTCGTTTCAAGTTGCTCATATCTTTAAAGAGAATAATTTGCCGAACCTTGTCAATGTCGGCCAAGTGAAGAAGAACCTTGAACTTCTCACGTCTCTTATTTATGGGTAAGGGTGTAAAATTGCTTCTTAATATTTTGTGAAAAGTTTCTTCGAAGGATTGGATGAGGATACATTTAAAAAAAAGTTTTTTTATGGGTTAGGAATTCCAGAAAGTATGTTGTGTACATATTATTTGGATAGGATAGGTAATGGGAACACATTCTCAAGATGTCTAGCATAAGCGGGGAAGCAGTGTACTTGTGGGCTTTAGAATGGTTCAGATTATTTTGAAATGCTATATAGCCTGATCTGTCAAATGCGGGCTAAATATTTGTTTCTTTTATGTCATGAGCTTGTGCGTATATATCCATGTTTCTTCTATCCATTTGGGAATGTGTCTCTTTTCTTCTTTCCACACAAGTACATTTATCAACACCTGTTCCTTTTTGTGGATTTGTTATTTTATTGGTAGGGATCCACAGAAACATTCATGTCAAAGGATTTTCAAATATTAATTAATATGTGTCAATTATAAGCTATCATTTGAAAAAGTAAAAAGAAGAAGGAGAACAAAAAATGCAAAATAATTGTGGTGTTCAATGGAATTAGTAAATTAAATGATTGGTTTTAAATCCCTTACAAGTCAATTGGAGTGACATTAAGAAATTCAGCATGTCTGTCATAAAGCTAGCTAAAGCATAGCAGACTAATATACCTTAATGATTGTTTTATAATGCTAAGGTATCCTGCTAAGATAATGCCTGTAGTAGGGTTGTTTGACCTGGAAAACTGGTAATGCACACCGGTGTCCAAGTATTTGAAAAAAAAATCTAGCTGACTGTTTTCCTGATTTTTATAATTCTTGTTTTCTGTTTAGCGCCCACAACGTTGTTTTCCATAGCAGTTTTAACAGGCTGAGAGACCATTTTTATCCGTTCATCTAAAATTACCGAACGAGTCGCCAGTACTCGCCAAGATCATAATTTGAATCCATGTAATTTGAGTGGTAAGTCAATTTACCTTGCAGGATTAATCTGTCAGGCCGAGCATGGTGCTCGATCTCAAACCCATCTTTTAACTGTGCAACAGTGTATGACTACCCCATAACTAAAAGGGATTTGGAATTGGAAATCCTTGGCATCAGACTTTATATCACCATAACAGCAAATGGAAGTGATTGTAAAAGCTATGAAAATATCGCTTATGTTGTTTCTACGTCTGGAACTGCTGGAAAATCTAAAATTGTTCGTGTAACCTACAATTCCATCTTGCCAAACATAAAGGACTTGAAGTAAGCCTGTATTATTTTTTTTTCCAAAGCATGGGTTCCCAACCCTTTTCCATGTCTGCAGCCTTTTGAAGTTTATTGTGTACTCTCACTTCCTCTTTAATAGTCTACAAGATTTTTGAGGAAGTACTGCGCTATATTAGTGTCAGATTAGGTATGAGAGAGAGAGAGAATTTATTTTTAAAAACACAAAAAAAAACAAGACAAAAGTAAGAAAATTTGCCAAAAAGCTTTATCGCTTGTGCGGCCAAATGACTTATGACTTATTTTCTTTGTGTTTTGTTTTTGTGTCCCCTTGTTGGATGGCGTCCCACGCCCTCCTACCCAGCATTTTTTTAATTTTTGCTATTATTATTATTTTTGTGACGAGATGTTTTGTTTTTTCTATGCCCTACCATTTATGTACCCAACTTTACGAGCTCTGCTCTAGAGCACGTAGCACGTAAGTTGTTCCAGATAAATTGTCTTGAACTCAAAGAAATCGTGTCATACGTTGCCATTTGAAACTCCTGTTTTAAAGGAGGGACGTCTTAACTCCACAAAAATGAGCTTTTTAGCTAAAAATGTTCTATAGAACGGCTGAAAAAAGCTTTATAAACACTCATGTATCCGTGCACTGATGTTACAATCTGTAATTGTTACCTGTAAGCTATGTAACCTGTTGGAATCTGCAATTGTTAAATAAAGTTGGCTTTCAAATTCAAAAAGGTTTCAAAATAATGTTATAAATATCAGAGATGTTGTCAAAAAAGAGTAAATAAAAACAAAAAACGTCTAAAAAATTGTGAGGACTATAATAACTAATAGTGTCTTTAGGCTTCATTTTTCAATTTTATTCATCAAATTAATTATATGCACTCATACAGGTTTGTGTTGGTGTATCTAAATTAAAAAAAAACAAACTTAAAGACGCTACCAATTATTATGTACCCTATGGGGATGGGGCTGAATCATAGTCGTACGTTGCTTCTTGTCTAGGGGGGAGGTAGCCGATTCTATGACGAAGGGCGGGGAGGGGGAGTGGGAGCTGAAGCTATATTGGCAGTTCACAAAACCTTACATTGCCAGCAACTTCCATCATACTTATGAAATCTTTATTAATAAGTAATCACCAAAAATCATCAATAAGCTTCAGCATCAATCTTCTTGGATTAGAACCGACTTTTTCCAAGACATTATGGATAATTGGTACTTGTTTGAGTTTTATTCTGTCATTCCAGTTATTTATTTCTAGCTTTTTCAACCATCTACCGTTTATCAACTGCTTTTTTAACCGTCTGCTTTTTCAACCTTCTGCTTTTCAGCCATATCTAGTGTAAATTTAAAGTTCTAGGGGGGCAGCTGCCTCCTGCCCCCCCCCACCCCTTCCCCACGCCCATGGGCTGAATTTTGTCAGTTCAATAACGTTATAAGCTAGTACTTGCTGCTTAATGAAAGGTAAATATAAGCAAAAGGAAAATAATAGGGGTTAGCAAAAGATATAGTTTTTTTCAGATACTTCTTTATCTTCCAAATAATCGAAAATATTGATTTAAAATGGCAAAGATTTTAATATATTAGAAGTCCAAAATTTATTTTCGTGACTAAATTTCACATAAAAATTTGTTGATGCTTTTTAAAGACTTCCAATTTCAGTAAAAAAACAGTTAATCCTGGCTTATTTTAAAGAATATTACCACGTCAGAGTTGAGTGAGAGCATATTACCGATTTGGTACATATGGTAAATCCGTACCTATTTTAACGGATATAGCCAACCCTAAAAACCAAAAAACATGTGATTGCAACCCTGTATTTGTGGCAGCCTTGCTTTTTTTAACATATTCAAAGTAACTGAAAAAAAAACGATATATTTCTTGCTCCCGTACTGTCTTTTTATCCAGGTGTTTATTGACGTATACCTAGCTCATACATTGAATCCTCGCTCATAATTTTAGAAAAAAATATAAATTATTTTTGAAAAAATATTTGGCAATCCTGTATCTGAGGTATTCAACTTTTTTTTCAGGTCTATATACAATGTAACTGGGAAAGATGTTATATTTCTTGCCGCTCCATTGTCTTTCGACCCAGCAGCCATTGATATTTACCTCTCGTTGTACACTAAATCCACTCTTATTATTTTACCTGAAATAATAAAGTTGAATCCATCTCAACTAGTTCAAATATTATTTCGCAAATACGGGACGTCAATTATTCAGTGTACTCCTACATTGTTCCTATCCTTTCCCGAGACTTTTCTAAAATCGTTAGTATTTTTTGATAAAAGCACCCTTAGAATTCTAGCTTTAGGAGGGGAAGCATTCCCGAGTTTTGATTTTATGAGATTTAGTTCCATTCTAGAAGGAAGGGTTAGTATTTTCAATTTATATGGTATAACTGAAATGTCTTGCTGGGCCTCAATCGAAAAGCTGTGCTTTGAAAGTGGTCGGAGAGAAGTGAAAAGGAGGAAGCTGCACAATGAAGTGTCCCTTGGAAAGGGGCTTTCGGAAACTATCCTCTGTCTGCGAGGTAATAATGGAGAAGAAATCTGCCAAGGTTTTGGAGAAATTTTTATCGGTAAGCTGGAGAGAAACTAACAAAGAACTGTGATATATTTCTTTGCTCGCATAAATTCTTAGCTATGGGTTTATCTTCGCAGCTATGTTATATTAGTACAGACTTGAAAAAAGCATGCAATTATTTTGAAATTAACACAGCAGCCTACCGTAGGTTAAAAAGGATATATATAGTATCCGGGTGTTTAATCCTAACTGTTTTATTTTATTGAATATAAAAAAAACGGACAATGAACGCTATAAGCCTATGGTAATGAACCTAACAAGCTAAATTGGACGAAAAGAAGAGAAAAAATGCTAAGAATTGTAGTAGAGGTGATAACTGTTAAAACCAAGCAGAATTACTCTTACATTAGCTTTCAAGATCCATTGTTTAATGTTCATTTTCAATTCGAAAAATTAGTTTTTTTTGTTTTTTTTTTTTGCCCATGCATTGGTTCCTTTAAAAGGAAATTCAACAGACACAACTATTGGGAGACAACCTGGTTGACTATTGACACATCAAGGCCGAAATTTTTAGCAGCCCGATGCCATGAATTTTGTAGAAAAAAAAATCACTGAAATGTCTTGCCAGGTTTCGAACCCACAGGCTTCAGTAGGCTGTTTGAATGAACACTTTCTAATGGTGTGCTCGGAAAATACCTATTTCAATGAAAAAGAGTCCTACTGAATGAGCTTTTACTTACCTTTTAAATTAATAAGAAGCCGATTTAATAATGGGACTCCCACATCAGTTCAATGCATTTTTAAAAGGAGATATAAAGGCTTCACAGCTAAAGAGTAGTGTTTGTGAATCTGTGCCATAAAACCGAAATTACATGTACTTGCTAAAGAACGGAATTTAAAAATATGCCCAATTTAACAGTTGTGGATATACCAGGGGGGGGGGTATTTTCAGCATTTTAAGCTGTGTTATCTGCTGCGATATAAATTTGTCTAATCAAAAATTATATATGATTTCCAGGAAACTATTACACGACTTCAGGACTTAGTCCTGGATTTCCGCATTAACGTTATAATACAAATCAATAAGACCTGGATTTCCAGGGCTTATATGAGTTATAAAAACTGAATCAGCCACTTCTCGTCTAAAACGCTTAAATTATTGCTTGTCTATTAGTATACATAATATGCGTTTGTTTCCTGTTGTTGTTTTTTTAGGCTTAGTTATATATGAGCATACTAATGCGGCCAAGGATTAAAAAAGTCGCTTTGAAGTTTCAGGTCCATCAGCCCTGACGAAAAACCCCATTTTTTATTCCTAGCATTGAATCTTGCAGTGCATTTTAACGTTTGGTCCTAAAAATAAAAAAAAAATAAAACGAAATTCAAAGGGTAATTTACTTAAAACTGGTTGATGCAGAATGTTAGCCCCTATGTTAGAGTCTGTGTAGCTGAACTTTTTTCCTTGAGCTATTCGCCTCTACTTTATAGTTATGATTAAGTTCATTTTCTTCTTCTTTGATTTTTTCTTCTTTGATCAGTTTGTTGTTCGTTTTGATATCATCGTTTTTGTTGTCAGAACATTCTGGCATAAATTTTCTGTTCGTCTCTTTCTTCAGAGAGCACAAATCGTCTTTGCTTCATTGATGATGAAGATGTTGAAGAAGTGCCTTCCTCTCGTGCGACAGGTGATGTCGGAGAGCTGATTAACGGCAAATTGTATTTCCGTGGAAGAAATGACGAAGTCATAAAACGATTTGGAAGAAAGGTTAGCATAACCAAGTTAGAGAGCCTTGCTTTGGAAACAGGACTTGTCCAATTTGCTGTTGGATTGATTTATGGTGGAAAACTCTATTTGCTTATCAATGAAAACACGGATAAAAAAGAATTCATGCGGATATTACTTGGGAAATTAGATTCCTATCATGTTCCTGATCACATTTTGCAGCTCCGAAATTTCCCGCGAACAGCACATGGCAAGTAGTTAATATGATATTATTATTAAACTATTGTGCTGATAAAAAAGAATATAAAATAATTTTTTTCCATTTTTTGCAAACAAAATTAATAAAATGACTTAATCATCTGTAAAGAAAAGGAGAGTGGGTATGTCTTTTAAGATAATTTTTTGTAGATTCTATTAGAATATACTTTTGAATAGTGGATTTTTCCTACAAATCTTTCACATGGAAACCCTTTTTTGGAGGAAAACTCAAGTTAATAAAGCGTATATATTTTCAGCCTATGTCAAAAAGGAAATTTGAAAAGAAAATATGTCAAAATAAAAAAAGTTCTTGTGTAATTTAGAAAGTTCAGGTATGAACAGAAAAGCCCTACCTCATATCTAGAGTCTGCAGAACTCCAACATTTTTATACAAATGAAAAGGAAAACTGGAGTTTTTCATAGTTTTCCAAAAATTGACTTTTATTTGGTACATCTTAATGTTTGATGCTTCAATGACTAAAAGTAAAATATGTGATGCGAGATTTAATCAAAGAGTTTAATCAAAAAATTTTATCTTAAAAAGGATATCCCAAAAAGTTTTTATTTATGAAAACAAAAATTGGCACCCTATTTTGTCCCTTAGGCCCCACTCAAATAAAAGAAAAGTATACCAAGTTTTAGACAAGAAAAAAAGTTTTCTTACTAGCTTCAAAATAATAAATTCTTTTTAAAATATTTTCTTTCATTTTCTTCTTTTTTTTTGTATTTGGAAAAGATTTAAGTTCTTTCTGTTAATTCTATTAAAAAATACTTTTGAAAACGTGCATTTTTTTACAGATCTTTCTCATGAAAATTTAAATTTTGTCATGAATTTAGCCTAATAAAGTGAATTTATATTTAATCAACGTCAAAAAAGATATTTCTTTTACTATGTTGGAAGAAAATCTGTCAAAATAAAAACTTTTATTTTGAAAAATTTGGGAGCTCTAAGTATGTACAGGCAAGCCGTCTCTTAAATATAATGTCGAAAACTCCAATTTTTTGGATCAAAACGAAGAGAAGAACACCCAGGAAGTATAACTTTTTAATTTGATGTATCTGTACATGGATTTTTTTGACGACTTATAGCAAAATATGTGATTTGACTGCTTACAAACTTGAGTAAATTTGATACGTAAATTTTAGAAAATTTGATTTAAGTTTGGTTTCGCTACATTCTCGAATTTTTTTAGTTTTATCAACCCACGACAGTATTTCTATCCCAAATTAAATTTTGTTTATAGAAAGACATCATACCTTTTCGAAGTCTGTAGAAAGAGCTATAATTCTTCGCTATGTGGTTTTTTTATTCGGTTTCAATTTCAATTTGAACCAAGTATTTTAAATCGTTGTCTTTGTTAGAGCTTTCGCTTCAAAAGTTCCTATATATCAACAGTTTTTTTGTCCTAATTACAATTTAAAAAAAATTTGTTGGCAATCCTCCTTTATCGATTCATTAGTTCTAAATTATTAAGTCGGTTCATTAGATCTGAATTATAGAAACCTCTAGAAATATCATTGTTAGCCAAACAATTTTACCTTCGTTTCAGTAATTTGGGCTAATTTTAGGTCGAACAAGGGGTTTTAAATCGCTGTTGTTATCAGCGTGTTCACCGCTACGGTTTTCCTTGTAGACCAACAGTTTTTCAGTCCTAACTGCAGTCGAATAAAATCTTTTGCAGCACTCTGTTATCAATTTGCATTGTTTCATTAGTTCTATATCCATTAGTTTTATCGATTCTTTAGTTCCACATCATAAAATGGCTTCATCGGTTAGAAATTTTTAAATCATGCTTCTATTTGAGTGTTCAGTATTCGGTGGTATGTATCTCCAACTCTATGGGAGCCTCCAAACCCTGCCCACAGGTGTTTTTGCCCCACCTAGATTTTGAAATACCTTATTTTGGGATTTTCATTGAAAATTGGTTTTTGGTATATTAGACCTTAGACTTTAGATCCGCCTGTGCCTCCAGAGGCGCCCAGGGTATCAAAAAGAAGCCGCCAATCTTCTCGCAGGTTTGCTGCTGCCAGTATGTCCTCCCACTGAGGTTGGAATGATGCGTGCAGTCTACGGAGATCTGTCTGGTACGTTCGATGCAGGGTGTTTCTGGATCTGCCACTGCGGCGTGAACCTGATGGTTGCCAATGGAGTGCTGCATTTGTCAGTCGGAGATTGTGCATATGTAGTACGTGGCCAAGGTATCTCCATCGGCGAACTCTTATGATATATGTCACAAGAGGCTGACATGTCTTGTCGCGGATGGATTGGTTTGTTATTCTCTGCTGCCAACGGATGTTGAGGATTCTTCTAAGACATCGAGGTTTCGAAAGCAAGTATTCTTCTCTCTTGTTCCTGGTTCAGGTGTCAGGTTTCGGCTGCGTAAAACAGCACTGGCATGACATTGCTATTGAAGATTCGTAGCTTTAGCCGTATAGAGAAGCTTTGGGACTGCCAACCTTTCGGTAATCTATTGAAGGCCCCATTGGCTTGGCCGATTCTTGTGAGCACTTCTTTGTGGTCGATCTGTTTTGGTATATTCATTGAAAAAAGCAGCAATAAAACAGCCCCCTTTCTTGATTTAAAAAATGTATTTTTTACCAACCCCCCCCCCCTTCACCCAACTACCGTGAATTGATGTCACTGGGTAATGGTAGATTTTCTTATCATGTTTCAATTCAAGACTAAATTCCATCTCTTATTATTCAACACATTTGATTTTGACACTCCAAGGCTTTTCATTATCTTTCATCTTTAACCGAAAAGAAAATAATGGACAGAAGAGTATGAAAAACACTGTTTTTGCATTTTCATTGAAAAATATAATAAACACAGCAACAAAATAGCTCCCTTTTTAGATTTAAAATTTTTTCCCCATCCCCGCCCAATTTCCGTGAATTTACACCACTGGGTAATAGTGACTTTTCTCATTATAATCCAATTGACAAAGGAGTATGAAAATACTTTCTTTGGTATTTTCATTGAAAAAATCGAAAAAAAAACCAACGAAATTGCACCGCCCTAGATTTTGAAAATTACATTTTGCCCCACCCCCCTCCCAGCTTTCATTGAATGGCGCCTCTAGGATAATAGTGATTTTTCTCATCATATTACAAGTCACTTTTAATTTCCAGCTCACCTTGGATTTGATACTCCAAGCCAAGAAGGAAAACTTTGTTTAATTTTATCTTTAAGGAACCAGAAAATAATGGGGAGAAGGGTGTTTAGATTTAGGTGTCATTTAGGCAATCTTTTTGGCTCATTTCTTTCTTTGGATTTAGTTGGAATCGTTTCACACATTATTCGGAACGACAAAACTAAGATGGCAAGACATTTCACTGGAGTAGTCGTACGAAAGTAATAGTGCTAGTAACACATTTTTGTTTATTCTAGAAAATGTACAAGTTGTTTTAGTTTCAGGATTTATTCATGTCGGGTTTATTGTTTAAACTTTTGTATGCACATGGACCTTGCCTTTATTCATGGTGGATTCTCAACTTTGGTTAATTAATTCACTGCACTTTGCTCTTACCTAAAATCTACTTTCTAAGCTTTTTGTGGTTTAAGGGGCGAATCACTCCTAACTCTGTATCACTCCTACTCCTCCTCCTCCTAACAAGGAATTCACAAGAAAATCACTCCTACTCCTAACAAGAAATTCGTAAAAATTAAGGTTAATTCCCCTCCCCAGTGACTATGTAATTGAAATACTCAATGAAACTGTCTGCAATGCATTAAGCCTGAAAATGAGTTCTTTTGCATTTGTATACTCTACAGTCAGCAAAACCCTGTTTTCATTCGCTTTTTAAGGCAAGGTTGACGATGTGATGTTAAAAAAGGTAACCAGTCAGGGTACACCCAGAGTGGCTCTGGTCCCACTACATCGAGGTGAGCGTTGATTGATCATATGTTTCGACGGCACTTACTCAACTTCTCCTGAAAAGGGCAAATAAACATGCAGTCTGATGTATAAGAGTAGCTGCTTTATTTTAGATACATTACTTTTCTTATGGAAATTTGTACGAGGTATTAATTGTTCTTTTTGTGTGGCAAACGGCCATGTGGTAAATGGTGGCATCAAAACCACGCTTTACCTTATACTGACTGATAGTAACGGTATTTTAGTGACAAAGGCCCGAGTGCAAGATTTATCGTATGAAGTTGAAGTTGGTTAGGACAATGAAAGCATGGCTAAGTTTTAAATAGTTTATTTTTCAGTCAGTTTTCGCCATAGTTTCCTCAAGGCCGTCTTTAAGCCAGATTCGCTTCCTATTGGATATTCGCTGTTGAAACAGGGCTAGTCGCGAATATCATCCCTTCTTTACATTAATATCGTCTTATCTAGGTATAACATAAATACCCAATAGAAAATAACTTTGCTGATCGTTAGGTGTAGGACGTGTAGGTAGCAGCTAAAGATAGGTGTAGGTAGCAGCTAAAGAAAATTATTTCTTTAGCTGCTAGCTCGGAGGGGTTTTTATCCAATTACGTCTACTGAATAAAATTTTAACTTTATTCATGTAACAGATATTTTGCCCAAACTCTTAAATTTTCTTTTTCTTTCTTTGAATATCAGATGCAAAAAATCAATTCGTTTAACGAATCAGCTTAACGAATAATATAAATTATTATTTTTTATTTGTAAATTGTATGAATAATAAATTAATTTTTTTTTTTATAAAGTGCATTGTCATACGCAATTTTCCAACAAAGTTATATGAAGAATGGATTATCTTGAAATCAGATACACATTTAAATTAAAAACAAAAATAATTGACAACTCTTTTTTGCTTTGACGAAAATTTAACGAAAATTATATCTAACACATGTTTTTACTAAATGTTAATTGAATTAAAATTTAAATGCACTGAAGTGGTGACGTTAAGATCCTTATTTGATACTTTTAGCTTGTTTTTACAGTTGTTAGCTGTCTGTATTTTTCCCATACTTTTACAGTAACCCCTTCATTGTTAATTTCCTCTCTGAGAGGAATGTTTCCTAGGGAATTCATTAACGGCAAAATTCACTTTTTATGACCAAGGTTATCGTAACAGACAAATTAAATGTTTCGTTGTCATGTTTACATTATTTCAAGTTCCTAACATTTTTCCAAAACGAATTATGAGTATAGTTCATCTTAATGTAATCTTGCCCAACGCCCAAATCTGAACACCTTTGAAAATCAATTCTTCTTTGCTAAGAGTCTTCTAGTGGAGCTTTGGCAATAATTGGACGCATTTGCTCAATGTACGCAGGAAAGACTCGCCATGAGTAGGATAAAACATCTTGACAAATCTCAACAGTACCATCAGGAAGTTTCCCAGGGGGATCAAGCCCTGGCAAGTCTTGCTTTTACCATGATCTAATTTGGGTATTTCTCATTTTTCCTGTTTTAATACGTCGTTTATATGTCTTCGTGTTTCACGGTGGGGTACTTCATCCCCTGATTCATGTCCATAATATTTCCAACTCAAGCACTACCAGCAATGTTTTTGTACCATATACCAAAATGAAGCCCCATTATTTAGTTAAATGTTGCATCCTTCATGGGTTCTTGTTTCCTTGAATCCTGAAAAGAATATAAAAAAAACGGTTCTCACAAACCTTATTTCACTCTCCTATAGAGCTAAGAAAATGTTAGATATACCATTGTGGCTAAGGCCATGGGGAGCATATGAAACTTTTTCGGAAATTCAGTTATTTTTTGCAATAGAGAGTTTTTGTTATTCATTAGGCGCATTTGTGGAGACAGACTGGCGTAAAAAAAAAAGACCGGAGAGAAAGACAATGGTTGGCATAAAATATGGTTCGGCATCTTGTTTCATATTACATCAAAACTTTATGTACCGAAATGAATCTGTGTACCTTTATAGGCCTTTTCTTTGGTAAGCCCTAAAATGGAAATCTTCCAAACCAGTTCAAAAGCACTGTTGTCAAGTTTGAAAAGGGAATGTTTTTACTATTCTTTATTTTTGTCTCATTAGCCTGATTCTCAATCGATCTTTTGCTTGGAAAACTGCTTGAGCCATAATGGAGAACCAAGACCTGGTGCCAAGACCTGGTGCCAAGAAATGGCACCAAGGCCTTTCTAGGGTGTATAATTTGATTAAACGTATTTCGGAAAACTTTGAAATAAGGTTTTCCGAAATTCTAAATTTAGAACTTATGACCTTATGATCCTTTTGAGCCATATCAACGTTCGTGAGTCCTCAATGTTCCACCATGTCTTAATTTCTTAAGAGCTTCAACTCTTGATTTACCGTCATAAAGACATTTTGATTCGTAGTCTAGTAAAACTACAAAAAAAAAGGCCAGACCTCGGTATGTGAACAACAGTAATGTTCAAAATATTTTGCTTAATAATATATCCTAAATTGCTGGAAATTGCCCCTGGGGAAAAACTCCCTTTTCAGGGAAAAAAGGGGAAAGGGAAAATGTCGAATTTTAATTTCTGCTATATTTTCCAGATTGAAAGGTTGTTTCCTATTAATTCAAATCTGGGGAGACAGAAAATGACATCAGGATTGGAAAATTCCGTCACTAAGTACCCCATTTCCACCCTAAGCGAGGTCAGAGGGAGTTGGAAGACTGGGATTTCAGTTTGTGCAATATTCGCACAAAAATTTTCAGAAAAAATCGCGGAATAATATATCCAAAATCAGTCGAAATCCCCCTTGTTAAAAGATAATTTTTTGAGGGAAAAGAGGGGGTAACCTCGCATTTTAATCTGCAATATTTTTTGGATTGAACGATTTTTTCCTGTAATTTCAGTTCAGGGAGACCGAAAACAGCATCGGAATTGGAAAATTATATTATTTAGTATCCCGTTTAAACCCTAAGTGAGGTCAGGGGGGGGGGGGGATGAAAAATTGGAAGAGATCGCTGATGATATTCATCTTGTCTGGGGAGACCGAAAATTACATCAGAATTGAAAAATTCCATCATTTAGTCCCCTATTTCCACTCTAAGCTATTTTCTCATAATTCGATATTTTTCCCCTATTTTCCGTGAACAGGGGTATTTCTGCACATGCAATTTCGAGCGCTTTTGGATATATTATTAAGTGAATTTTTCGACATTTTAATGCTACAAACGTTGTATTTTTACTGGGCCATTGATACTACTCTACAATTTTTACCAGTTGCGTTTCTTATACTAGAAATAGTATAGGGACGAAATTACAAAAATATATACTATAGATTCAGTCGTGAAGTTTCTAATCATAAATTTTAATTTGTGAGTAATCCTTGTTTCGGAAAGCGTGAAGTGGATGAGGTGAATGTAAATAAAAAAAACGCAAAACCTTGATAAATTCGGGTATACGAAATATATAGAAAATCATAGAAAAATCCATTAAATTTTTAGATCATGACAGGAGGGCTTGGAAACACCCCTGAATCCATGCCTACGCATTGCAAATTCATTTGTACTGATTTTAACATCATGAAGAAGCTCTTCGGAATCTTACGTATGAAGGCTTGTATTTCGAAAGGGGGAGGGGCAAATTGAAAAAAAAACACATATTATAAACAAAATATATATATAAAAAAATACAGAACAAAATGGGAAATTCATTAAATATTATTATATCCTGAGAGGGGTAGGACAAAAACCTCCCTTCCTTTGCATACCCACATGCTGGTTGCAACCTTGCTTCCTCTAATACTTCATGCATAAACTTATGAGCTGGGAAATTTAGAAAAATGCTCGTTTAACGACCATTAATTGTCACATGGTAGGATTAATCCCAGATAGTCATTGTACAATTCTTCAAAAGGAGTTTTAATCTCTGTATGCATCCTTTTGAACTTTCTGCGAAACCTTAGGGTTCTGAGGAAACCCTAAGAGGATATAGATATAGATAAAAGTTTATTTTAAAAATGAACTTACCGAGAAAATCGTCGAACTTGCATTTTATTTTAAAAAAGGTTAAAAATGACTGTGGGATTTCGAACAAATACATGTGTTGTCAGATATCTAGTTAAAAAAAAAAGACTGAATAAAACCCAAACACATTAATAAAGGCTATAAAGATAACACTCAAAAAGAATAATATGAAAAGAACTAGTATTGTTTAAGCGTTTGATAAATGGACGATAAAGCACCTCCAGCACCTTTTTTTGTCTTTGTGGAACAAGAATTTACTTTTAAGACACTGAGTAAATTTAGATGTTCAATAATAATAATACAAAGGTATATTGATGGAAGCCGGTTAAAAAGATCTCATTCTCCCCAAAAAATATAAAAGGAGCTAAGAAAAAATTGACTAATCTTAAAACTACATCGTCCAAACGTTAAGTAAATTAGGAATAATAATCTTATAAATGTATCTTACATTTTTCAATGTAGCCTTCAGGTCTCCTTCGGCATCTCTTCTGGGGGGGGGGGGTGTAACCAACCTGAGAGACTGCATGGTGCTCCATGAGGGGCCACTAAAATTTTGGTGGGATTTTGCTGTAGTTACTTGTGATTAGTTACAATTAATGCCAGACTAACTATGAAAAATGCAGTTTATTCTGGGAGGAATGTGCAAGGGTAATTTTCAGATTTGGATGGGTCAGTAGAATATTTCAGGAGCATTGCTCTTGGAATCAGGGCAGCCAAGCAGTAATTTTTTATTATTTTACTTTCTTTTAATTTTGCTTGCTTTATTCGAATTAGAAAGGTCGTAACTCAAATATGGATATCGAATCGACAAAAATAAAAAGAAATTACAACGAGACTTTTAATTATTTTCAGATCAGTGTTATCATTATCAAACAAAATGTTGTGAAAACGTTCGCCAAAGCATCATTTTTCTTATGATGTCATTAACTTCATTTTTTCAATACAGGATATTTTGCAGTTTGCCTGTTGAACCCTGGATTTTTGGTTGAAATTTAAGATCATAGAGTATTTTTTTGTTCACAATGAATGGGCCTCAATGTTTTTATTTTTACATCTCATCTAGTTCCCCGTTAGCTGACATCTAATAGATGCTTTTTTATTGTTATTAATAACTGTAATTACTTTCAAGGAAAACTTGATATGAAAGCATTGCATCAAGTCATGGAATCGCATAAAAGCTTAGTCGTGCCATCCAGTGACGAGTTAAAAAGTTTCCTGCAAACCCATTGGTGTCTCTATTCTCGGAACGATATACCGCCCAAAATGGAAGACAACTTTATTTTGGTTGGGGGTAATTCAATAAGCTGCGTCCAGCTTGCAACAGTGACCGAAGAATTTATAGGTCAATCTTGTTCAGAGTTTCTTGATATTTTAATAAATAAATCCTTTAAGGTAAGTTGGTCTGTAGTACTAAAATGACGTTCAAAGAGTTTGAAACTGGAACTAAAGGCTGTAGAAAACTAGTAAGACTGGAAAGTCGAGTTAGTGTGTGAGAGGAATATCATTAACATCATCTAGCATATTAGTGAAAAAAACTTAAAGCTAATTATAAAAAATACTACTACTGCTAACAACTCACTGCAGCACGAAGCCGCCTGAGGCCAACACATTTACACATGCTCCTCCTCCATCTAGATCTATTGAAAGCCTCCCTCTGTACGCCCTCCCAAGAAGTTCCAATTTCTTTTAAATATTTCCTTACGACATCCTCCTATCCCATTTGGAGACGACCTGCTTTCAGTTTGTTGACCTAGACTGTTGACCGAAAAGAATGATCTTTAGCAATCTGTCATCCGCAAAACGTGCAATAGTATTCTCAACCTTTCTCTCATTATAGCCTTAGAAAGCGGTGATGAACCACATTTTACTGTTTGAAATACGGTCATTACCCAAAACAATCCGTTGGTAATATCTCTGGAAAACATCTAACAAATCCTCCTCTGTCCTTGGAGCGCCCAGACTTCGGAATCATACTTGACCATTGTCATCAATGTTCCAATATTCTAATCTTGGTTCGTTGACTAATTTTCCCACTCTTTCAAACTTTTTCAATGTGAAACAATGTAATAGAAATTATAAAAAATTAAATAGAAATAATAATTGTATTTAATCTGTGCATTACATGTTAACGGACTAATTACCTCTGAAATTAGACGTCAGCTATACTATATGAAATTATATGTAATAGTAGATAAATTGTAAATCAAGATAATCTGTAAATATTGACATACATAAACACAAATATATGCAATAGATGCTTAAACTCAGCTATCTGTGCGGTTTTTTGCTTAATAATAAAAGTGATTTGAAAAGGAAAAACATTCAAAGTAGTTTGTATAGAATAACTTATTTTTGGTTTTAGCAAACCAAAATTTGATGTTGGTTCACCTTGATTGACATATCATTTTGAGCTGTAGTTGTGTTTAATGATGTATCATGAACTTGGGTGTTAATCACTTGTTCAGATGAGCGTTTTTCTTTGTTTTTAGAGTTGTCTTTATATATATATTGGTTATTTTTTCTTTTTTTTTTAATTCTAGGCTTTAGTTTTCGTCGTTAAAGGTTTAATTGCGTATTTTGAAAGAAATATTCGGATTTAAGCATTTCATTTTGTTCATTGTTTTATTTAAAAGTTTTACCCTTTGTTGTATATTTTTATCTTTTCATTTTACTTACAAATAAAAAAGTGGATTACGAACATTTGGTGTGCCATATTCCCGAATTACTTATTTTCTTCTTTTATGTTAGTATTAAAAGGAATTGTTGCTTATTTTAAAAGTAAACTATTGGGAATGGGTTTGAATCTTAAATATAACTCCTCCATTTTACGCTTAAACGACACACTTAACAGTTTTTTTTATTTATATAACTCTGTAATGTAATAGGGAGACGAATTTGGAGCCGAAACAGTTGGGCCAGTGGCCTCAGTTCATGAAAATTTAGGGGGACAAAGTGTATTTTTCAACATCTAAGTGAAGGCATATACTTTGTTTTGAGGTACATATACCCCCCCCCCCACCGGCCTTAATAGATGCCACTGAATTGGGCACTATTATTTCATCTAGTTCATTGTCTTTGTAAAAGATTTTACCCGTTGTTATATAATTATGCTTTTCGTTTTACTTATTAACGGAAAGGCCTAAATATAGCTAATATAGTATACTAAATATAGTTCTAAGAACTATATTTCTTAGAACCTAAGAAATTATTAACTGAGAGCTTTACCTGGGAACCCTTCGCAATTGTCTAGTAGAGAGGACCTGGATTATATTCTTAAATGGTTTAACAGTAAGAAAAATTAAAAAAAAAAATAATAAAAAATAACAGTAAGAAAAATTTTGTGCTTTATATATGTTTTTTGTCTTTTAAGGGGAGGGGTACAAATGCCCAACCTTAGCTCCGTCCCTCCCCATGGTTAACGAAGGTGATATACTCTTTAAAATGCTCTCGTACAAAACAAATCAGCACAATAACACATTTAAGCAAGTTTCATTATTCGTTTCTAGGTAAGCACAAGACCCATGATACCAGGAAATTTTTACGAAATCTGTGCAATTCTATTATGGAAAGCCGGATGTGAAGACGCAGGCTTTATTTGGTTAATTTTGGCTTAGTCAAAAGTTTTTCTCGTTGTCGTTTTTTTTTTTTTTTTTCTTTTTTCTTTTTTTTGTAAATGGAAATGTATTGGGATTTCATGAAATATCTATTCACTGAGGGTCATGCCTGGGAACCCATAGAAATTATTTGGGAGGGAGGACCTGCAATATTTCGCTAAAGGGTGTAACAGTAAGAAAAAAAAGGTTCTATTTTTAGCAAGAAAGTGTCATATTCATTTTAAATGTTACTTAACTTTGTGTTTTTATCTATTTTTTAAGGGGGGGAGGGGAGCAAATGCTCAATCTTTACCTTTTCTCCTCCTGTAGTCACCCAAGGTGATAAATTCTTTAAAACGTTCTTCCTTGTTTTGCAACCCTTGTCTGATATTTTAAATAATATATCCCCCCCCCCCAAGATGAGATTTTATTTCTGAAAAGTAGTTATTACAAGCCCAGGTGGGCCGAATTGGCTCTCTAGACTTAAAAATCACGCACGAAAAAAGATAAGCAAATATAAGTCAGGAAAAATGTCCAAAAGGTTGTAGAAAATGTCAAAACAATTAAAAGGGGATTAACTAAATAATAACGCAAGGACAGTTTTGTCTTGTGACAAAAACTTACAAAAAAAAATTAGTTAAAAAAAAAACTAGATAATACTCCCCTTTCTACCTGTGTCCGCAAAACTCCAGATAAAGTTTGATCTAAACGTTTTCTATTTTTTCGTTTCCGTGGGGGAAACGTCCTCTTCGTAGTATACTAGAAGGTGATCTATGTCTATAATCACTTAAGAGAAAGCTCTAAAAGCAATTATTTCTTATTGTGAAATAGATGTGTTTGTTCCAGGGACAATATTATTGAAGGGAAGTATCTAAAGAGAGCTTATGGGAGAGTAATAAAGACCCATGAGTACGCCGAAAAAAAAAAGTAAACAGCGTCCTATAATTGAGGGATACCTTAGGATTCTAATTCAATCAAGTTTAGTGACTGGAAAGTTAGGCCGTGACCAAAATGATCAAGGAATTTCTGGATTTCCACATAACCAGCGGTGGTGTTAGGGAAATTTTGTCACAAAATTTCAACTAATTAGTCTAACCAGTTAAAATAAATTTGTAATTTTGAAATTTAATTTTCATCAAAATAAAGTAGCGAATGCAGTTAATAAATGAAAATAGTTAATAAATTATTATTTAATTGTTAAAATAAAAATAAATTTAAAAAATAAAAATTATGAAAAGTTAATAATTAAATTAAAATAATTAAATAATTTAGATAATAAATGAAAATTAATACATCATTAATTAATTAATAAACTGAAAATAATTTTGTTTATAAATGAAAATTTTGTTAAAATTTGGCCTGCAAATTTTTTGGGAGACAGGAGACGGGCGCTAATCAAGATTTTGCCCCGGGCATAAGAGAGGCCAGAACCGCCACTGCATAAAACTTGGCACTGAGATAAATTTAACACCATAAATACTATCATAAATAACATATTTTAGTCTTCTGTTTAGAATATGTTTATATTCCCCCAGCTTGGGAAGTCCCTTTTCTTTCCCTAAGCTTGCTTTATGTAAATTTTTAACTTTTTGAGGAATTTTGGAAGCAAAATCTGCCTGATTTAAGGAAGCTTGATTCTTAAACTGGTTCGCAACTAATGGAAAAAAAATGTAAAGAAGGCCGGGATTGCCGTTTGTGACTATTTGGAATAAATTTATGGTATCTTGGAAGTGTACATAATTATAACGAAGTTGTCAACACTTCTAAGATTCAGTTTTAAAAATCTTCTACTACAGTACAATCTTTACAAGGAGTCGGAGTCAACTTTCGTCGGAGTCGGAGGAACGTGGGTGGAATGCGTCGTTTCAAATTCTTTGTTCTTGTTTCTGCCCTAACATCAATCTGTGTTTCCCTTGTTCTCTCTATATTAATTACTGTTCAATTATTCATCCGAATACGTTTCAGTCCTATATTTTTCCCATTGAACAGTTTCAAAAAAAAAACCTGTGAGAAACCTTAAAATGTTAATTTACTTGCTGGTATCTATCCTGGCAAATCTCCAACTAAGTGTATAGTGTTGTTTTAGTATCACTCGTGTTATTTCTACTTTTCCGTTTCCGTTATCTAAAAATATCTGCTACCAATATGTTTTAATTTATTTCTTTTTCAGCCCTTCGTTCCCTTCGACTATATAACACTCGTTTTCTATCAGCTAAGATTTCTATACCCTTAATTATTTCGAACGATTTTTACCTTTGATTATTCGTATCAAAATTTGGAATAAATATGGATCTTGTTTTGTTCAAAGTAAGTTTTGTATCATATTATGATGGTGCCAAAATGCTATATAACTTGGAACTCCCCCAAAATTTTGGCTCTCTCAAAGTAACTTTCGTATCCCATTCTATGGAACTGAAATATAAATGCGGAGCGCCAAACTTCAACGATGAAAAACTTCAGGGGGGGGGGGGGGCAAACCTGGTGGTGGGGGGCAAAAACAAACAAAGGCATCAACAATTCGTTTGTATTTATTTTTGTCACGTTTTACGAGTCGGACAAACATTTTGTTAGGGGAGGGGGGTAAAAACCCCTAACTCGCCCCCCTGGATACGGCCTTGGCTTGTAATACTTCTTCTTTTTCCTGCTTTTTTTATGAACAAAATAAAAGATACACCAGAGATGGGAGCCAAGTAAAGGGAGAATATATTAATTTATAATACGTGACAAGCTTATCTTTTAGGCATCAGAGAAGACGAAATTGGTAGATGAACTCCTTGATAATTCTGTGTTTCAAGCCGTAGTAAACACATGGTCATACCCACTTACAGGTAGACAGAATAACTACAAGAATATGGAAGTGTGGAACTATTGCCTATGTCTATAAAATTTTATGAGCTACTATGAGTGCAGAGGGTCTATTGTCTATTGTAGAGGGTCTATTCTAAATCTTCAAGTTAATGGTTCATAGGTCTACGCTTTCGTGTAATACCTTTTTTACGACTACAGTATCAAACTGATCTTGGTTGCGTCCGTTTCCTTCGTGTTCGTTTATTGGTTTGTGGCAGTTATCTCCCAGTCTTCGGGCGAGTCTCCCCGTTAGGTATGTTAAGCTAATAGCTTTGGTATTACATCTAGCAATAATAGTCTAGCCGAGTGGATGGCACGCTGAATTATCCTATGTCTTCCAGGACGAGGGTTTGAATCCTGTTATCGCCAGGGTATTGGTGAGAGTAAGGGGTGCGACTCTGCAAACTCAGCCTCTGTGAGTCTTGGGAGCTTACATTTAAACAAATTCCCCCGAAAAAATCTTAATTTCAGATGCCAAGTGAGGTTGAAAAGGCCTGGTCCTGCTGCAAGTAATAATAAAGAACTTGAACATTAGATAAGCTGATTGAGGATATTCTCAATGCTCAAGTTAATAAGTAAAAATGAAATGACCTATAAATTTTTGTCACCAGATGGCTGGTATATTAAGTTGAAATGAATCTTCTTTGTTCATTATCTCTGCTATTCGACTCAGCAATTTTTGAAGTTTTTCGATATATGAGCTAATATGTCACATATGATAATATGTATATATGAGATATAAGCTAATATGCCCTAAAAAGGGTTTGAAAAAAGGGTAAAAAATGGTCATATTTCTATTTTGCCCTCACCTAAACAATCATAAATCCTTTTTTATCACTAATGAATAAAGCATAGCAGCTTAAGTTTTGATTTATGACGACTGAATGCTCTCAGAGGCAGAAGGCAGACGAAGTAAGTTTTTTGGAAAGTTTTGTATATGCAGACTGTTAGCTCATACAATTCATATATTCTATTAGATTTCGCGAAAAAAAAAGAACGGTTTGTTTCCCATAATTTTGAAACTAGTTTACGAGAGGTATGGGGCCTCAGCTCGACCCTAATCCACCTTGAGTAGTATCTCAAGTCGCAAGAATGTATTCCAAATGCTATAAGAAATTGGAAATTATATTTTAATTTTTAGCTAAAAAAAAAGTTTTCAAAAATTGCAATTTTTTACTTTAAAATGTGTATTTGTCTAACTTTAACGACCATGCATATTCATTTTTTTTTAACAATTTTCATGCTGCAAACAGAATTAGATTTTAATTAAATATGGAAAAAAATCTAATTTATCTAAACGTGTCCCTTTTGGTGTACATGCTCACAGACGCGTACACGTAAATATATTTCTTGGGAAGGTTCAAAATCGAATACTACCATATTTTTTCTAGGACCTTTTTGACTACCTGATGCAGATGTTGAAGAACATACCAGACAGAAGCATGCCTGCAATTTCCTGGTATAAGACGAACCTGCTACCGAATCCACGCGAAAGACAATTTCTAGAATTTTTTCGAAGCAAGAATGACTGTGCAGTTTTTGATGAAAATTATTCTAGCGGTCCCCTGACCATAATGAAGGAATGGAGCTGCAATATGAATAAATGTGTAGACGCATCACCTTTGCTGGTGAAAACACATGAGTAAGTTGTTTTTCTGAAGACTCATATCCACGTCAATTACTTGAAGATTTATCGCTAGTCTAGGTAGTTTAATAGGTTATTACGCATAATATGTTGTATTTAGCCTATATACAAAATGGGAGTTCTTCAGAGATAACATTGCTTTATAGTGCAAATAAGTGTCAATTAGTATTCTGGTTCAGGGCTACCACTCCATGGGAAGCCTCGATCGATGGGAAGTCAAAATCCGACACGACTTTGTGCTGTGCTGGCCTAGGTGGTTTCTGTAGCGTCATGAGTTATCTATTTTATAATTGATTATTTTGATTAAGGTGTAAAATTTTGTGCTTGCAATATTGTACTCTCAAGTTCAAAAGCTGTTTTTGAAATGCTGATTGTTTCATAACTGTAGCTATTCAATGTATATAGCAGTATTATACTGTAGTAGGTGAGTGTATATTCCTATATAATAGGATGCCAAGACTTTAGCCTTAATCTCAGAATGGGAAAATTGCGCACATCAAACATTGCTTTCAAAGAGCGTATTAAGTGTATACATTATTGATATCTAGTGCTTTAGTTTTTTTACCCTTAATGGTTAAATTCTCCTGTGGTGGTGACCCCCTGCAACTAATCGGATAAGTCTGTTTCAGGTATCTGGAATATAACAAATTTAATTTTTATTTTAAAAAAGGCCCATTCACTGTGAACAAGCTAGGGTAAATTAATGGTTATCTCCTATTGTGCTGGACAGGACTCATTTCTTTTACTTCTTAGGGTATTTATTGGCTAAGCCTTCAACCTGTGAAAATCTTTCGACGGAAAACGAAGTGCTTTTTGCATCGATGCCACGTGGGAAAGCTGGTTACTTACGTTTGTGGTTAGTTGGGATAAATTAGAAGAAATATGTTTACTCAGCTGAAGCTGATTTGTGGCATCGTGGCACGTTCTTTTTCGAACAGGTTTTATTGTGATAGATATATTGTGTGAAATTCAGGGACTGAAACTTATGTGTCTGAGAAGTTTTGCGGTAACCTTGCACCAAGATTCAGCCCGTTACAAAATCCTATATGCGTTGATGCTAGTGTTCGGGCTCTGGTAATGATTAAGTAAAATAAAAAATAATTTTTACTGAAAGTAAAAAGCAGCATTAAAACTTAAAACGAAAAGAATTTATTCCGTATCTGAGGTGGGGGGGGGGGGGGTTGTCCCTTCCTCGTCCCTCGCTCTTTGTGCTAAAGCCTTAAATTTCTTTATCAGTACTTCCCATACAAATTCAATGGCCCTTTTGTTTCAGAAGTCGCTCTGAATGAATTGGGACAAAGAGTCAAACTTTAGCGTAAAGAGCGAGGAATGGTAAATGGGCAATCCCCCCCCTCGCGCTCATATATGGAATAGTTTCTGTTCATTTTAAGTTTTAACATTGCTCCTTACTTTCTGTTGAAAAACTTGTTTTTTATGTAATTTCTGACAGTTTTTCGAAGATTGACAGGAAATTCCCCCCGAAACTGTCTCGCCCAAGGAAAATTCTCTCAGTGGAAAATAATCCCGCAGAATAACAAATACCATATGTAAACCAGTGGCGGATCCAGGGAGGCGAGGGGGCGCCCCCCCCCCCCCCTAGCGTAGTCTAAAGTAGTGTAATTTACTTAATTAACTCAATTTTGTGTTAATTAAACTTACTCATAACGCAAGTTTATCGGATCAACCTGTTTTGCGCCCCCCCCCTAAATATTTTGTTTCGGATCAACGTATTTTGCGCCCCCCCCCCCCCAAAAAAAAAAACCTGGATCCGCCCCTGATGTAAACAATAAGCAAATTGCAGCACTTTCCCCAGGGATCTTAGGGGTAATGCTATCCCCAAAGGCATAGTTATTGGACTTTCAAACTATGCTGAACCAAATGGCTACCTCAAATTTTTTATCAGATGTCTTTGGGAGGAAAAGGGGCGTGATAGGGGGGCTAGTTGCCCTCCATTCTTAGTGGTCAGTTAAAAAGGGTGCCAGAATTTATAATTTCCGTTCAAATGAGCCCTCTCGATGTTTTAGAACTATTGGTTCGATACAATCACCCTTGGATAAGAAGTAGATTTTTTTCATCTCATTATTGTTGTCAGAATTTTTTTTTTTTTTTGAGTTTTGGTTACTATGGGGCTGAGTCACTTTTTATTTAAGGTTCGTTGCCACGAACTGTATGATTATACTTTGATCCTACTATAAAACAGGGATCCACGGAATGATGTCTCACTGTATAACTTAATGGAATATAATATATGAAATAAATGACAAAGTTGTCGTCTTGTGTTTGCCTAAGTCTAGCCAATAACTAAAAAATGTATGATTTTTTGAAAATGATGAAAAAACACTGAGCACTAAAAAGTGCTACTTTTAACTTATTGTAGTATTACCTTTCCTTTGCAAAATCTATTTGTCTTTCTGCAAAATACCTTGCATAATAAGGTAAAATGTACCTTTCTTAGCTTAAAAAAAAAGAAAATTCAGGATTCATATGAGCCTGCTTCTCCTTAGACTGTTGGCCCTGACAAAGCAGTTCTTAGGGTTTGATCAAGCTTCTAAGTCGAATTTGTAATTTTTATCGAAGTTGGTACTGATTTTCTTAGAATATCTGTACCTCATAAGTAGAGAAAATGTAGTTGTATGAGGCTAAGGTATCTCCTCAGTCCTTAGTTTGGGCTTAGATCCATATCTCAAAGTTTTGTTGTCCTACTACAAAATTTTTTAAATTCATAAAAACTCGGTGAATTGAATGGAAGGAAATGGAAGGAAGCTTGGGCGTTTAGGTTTCTTATAGAACAGAAATCAGATAGAAAAAAAAAGTAAACCACTAGATTCTCCATTCTGCTTTTTTTAAATATAGTAATTACTGCCGTCAAAATTGCGTTCCAGTCCCTTAATGGGGCCAGATATAGCCCTAGGCTATATGTCTAAGCTTGCTGAATTTCCGAGTTTCCTGTTGTTTTTTAGCGTATTTCTCAGCCACACAGTGGTATTTATTGGGGGGGGGAGAGAAGGATTTACAGTCTTTTACAGAATCATTACCTTTCTTATTTAGTTTTATCGATCCCATTTATTTACTCTTCAACGCCAAACCCCTCAAGAAAAATGGTAAGAAAAACTATTTACTTGACTATTGAAACACCCACCTCTGGGGACCTTTTCATGCCCGGTGGATGGATTGTAGTTATGAATAAAGCCCATAATATTTTTAGTTGTAGAAGATAGTCCTGGACTCGTAAACCTCAAAGTTCGTTTTGCCTTTCAATTTTCTATCTCAATCTTGTTTTTTCCTGCTAAGATTGGTGATAATACTGTCAGAGTTTTTTTTTTTTTATCTGCACTCATTCACATGCTAATTTGCTGTGGAAAATCTCTGGAAGTATTTTCCCATCTTACAATACAAATTTTTATTTCAAAATAGATAAATACAGAGCATTTTAATTTTTCAAGTCATCAACTCGTCAATAGGCTCTTAAATTAGTTTTTTTTAAACAGAATTTTCCTCCAATGTTTGAAAAAGAATCTGCTACCGGGTCGATAGATTTCTAAGCAATCGCAATGGCTGCCTGTTTTCCACACAAGTCTCATAAATTTGGACTTAAAATCAGATTAGTCTGATTTTAAACCTCATTGTACGACTGAAATCTCTTATGGTACTTTTCTGTTGTGAATAGACCAAGCCTTGTGGTGATTAAATAAAAAAAACATTTTTTTTTTAACTTAAAGTAAGGAACGACGTTAAAACTTAAAACGAACAGAAATTATTCCGTATATGAAAGGGGATATCCCCTTCTCAACGCCTCGCTCTTTACGGTACATTTTTTATTGTTTAAAAAAATAGAGTTGTGGAAAGGTCAAAATAAAGCGAAAATAGTACGGCGTTGAAGCGGCCGCAGCCCCTTACATATAAGGAACAATTTCTGTTTATTCTAGATTTTAATGTCTCTCCTTACTTTCAGTTAAAAAACTTGTTTTTTTCTTTAATTTTTTAATATTTTTGAATTAATATAGGTTTTGATCTTGGCTCACCGTGCATGAACAATTAAAAAAAAATTTGCATATTAATTTTACTTTTTTTTGGTTAAATGGCTTTCTCGAATCTTGTTTAATTTAATTTACAAACGTTTTTATTAGTAATAAATATACGTAACTTATGAATTAACTTACGTAACGAACTTCTATATTCATATATTTTTAATACGTTTATTAGGGGGCTCGCCCCCTAGTAAATACCTCGCTCTTTAAGCTAAAGTTCGAATTTTGTTCCAATTCTTTAAAAATGACCCCTTAATCACATAGGCCGTTATTTAGAATAAATAGCTCTTATGAGCGTACTTTAAAAATCTTTGGCTTAAAGAGCGAGGTATTGACTAGGGTGTGAACCCAATCATACACGTAATGTTTTCTGTTCGTTTTAAGTTTTGATGTTACTCCTTATTTTGAGTTGGAAAACTTGTTTTTTTATATTTAATTTCTGATCTTTTTTTAAAATAATGCTGGAAAATCTGGCGCCCTCTTCTTAGCAATGTCCCTTCCCCCATGAAAACTTCCTTCATGGAAAGATCCTCCCACATAACCCCCGACCCTCCCACCCCCCTACTACCAGAAAATATCCCCCCTGAAAACGTCTGTATACTTCCGAATAACCAATACTATATGTTAACATTGGGTAAAGTTCATAACTTTCAGCCCTCCCCCCGGGAACTTCGAGGGATTAAGTCATCCTAAAGGACATAGTTATCATATTTTCAACCATGCTGAACAAGATGGCTATCTCAAGATTTTGATCAGGTGACTTTGGGAAAAAATGAGCGTGGGAGAGGGCCTAGTTGCCGTCCAATTTTTTGGTCACTTAAAAAGGGCACTATAACTTTTAATTTCGGTTCCAATGAGTCCTCCCACGATATTCTAGGACCACTGGGTCAATACGATCACCCCTGGGGGAAAAAAAACAAATAAACACGCATGCGTGATCTTTCTTTTGGCAAAAAATGCAAAATTCAACATTTTTGTAGATAGGAGTTTAAACCCTCTACAGTAGGATTCTCTAATACGTTGAATAAGATGGTGTGATTTTCATTAAGGTTCTATAGCTCTTAGGGGGTCTTTTTCCCTTTTCTCGAAAATCAGCCAAATTTTCTCAGGCAAGAACTTTTGATGGGTAGGACCAAACTTGATGAAACTTGTATATTTGAAATCAGCATTAAAATCTGATTCTTTTGATGTGTCTATTGGTATCAAAAACCCGTTTTCTAGAGTTTCGGTTACCATTGAGCCGGGTCGCTCCTTACTTACAGTTCGTTACCACGAACTGTTTGAAACAGAGCAGATTGTAGAGTTTTGGGCACATTTTGACATACTTGAATACAATTTCAGCGCAATAGGAGATATCTAGGCAAGTTTCATCTTTATTCTTTGTTTTTAATAAATAAAAGTACTGCTTTTTAGTAAATAAAATTTGATTAAAAGTACGGATTTTTTTTTTTTTTTTAATAAATAAAAGTAAGGACTGCGGGTCGTTAGTGGAGTTCTTCGTGATTGTTTTTCGTTTCTTGGTGTAAACGAGAAGATTTGCCAAGCATCAAAAATTATTTGACAGCTAAAAAGTCAAATTTGAACATGTTAAGTATATTTTATTCAGGTTATTTTAGTCATTTTGTAGTCAGGTTATATTAAGTCAGTATATTTTAGTCATGTAAGTATATTATAGTCAGGTTATTTTAGTCATTTTCTAGTCAGTATATTTTAGTCTTTTTTAGTCAGTATATTTTAGTCATGTAAGTATATTTTAGTCACTTCTGAACTACATCACAGCTTCTGGCTCGCAGTCACTAAGACCTTTAACTTATCAACTTGGTAGGATCAGCTTTCAGGTCGAAGTGTAATGTAAGAGAAGTCCCAGTTACCGCTTTGTAAAAATATGGTTTTGATTTCAGATAGAGATTAAATACAAAAAAAAAGTTGTTTCAGCTGAAAGTAAGGAGCAACATTAAAACTTTAAACGAATAGAAGTTATTTCGTATATGAAGGCGGCTCACACATGTTGAACGGCTCTCATTCAAATTCAACGCCCCTTGTGTTTCAGCAGTCTTTCTTAAAGAAATATGATTAAAATTCAAAGTTCAGCGAAAAGAGCGAAAGATTGATGAAGGGGCAGCCCCCTTCAGATACAAATAATATCTGTTTGTTTTAAGTTTCAATGTTGCTCCTTACTTTCAGTTGAAAAAAATATTTTTTTTTTAATTTCTGACCGTTTTTCAAATCATGCAGGGAAATCTCCTTCCCCTCTTCCGCCCCGTGTGAAGTTTTCTCCTGAAAATTTTGCCCGGAAACTTTCCTCTCCATCGAAAATTCTCTCCTTCGAAAATCTCCCCTCCCTGCAGAAAATACCCCCTAAAAATTTCCGTTTATTTCCCAATAAAAATTTTTTTGTGTGAACAATGGGCAAATTGCTTAACTTTCAGCCCTTCCAAATGGACTATGGGGTTATGTTTTCAAGAAAGGCATAGGATCTTTCCAACTATGCTGAAGCGAATGGGTGTATCAAAATTCTGATCGGGTGTTTTTGGGGAAAAGGGGCGGGAGGAGGCTGGTTGCCCTCTAATCTTTTTGGTTACTGTAAAAGGGCGGTAGAACCATTGATTTAAATTGATTTAATAAATTGGTTTAACAATTTAAAAAAAAAAAAAATCAACACGCATCCGTGACCTTTCTTCTACAAAAAAAAAAGCAAAATTCCACATATTTGCTGATAGGAGCTTGAAACCTCTACACTAGGGTTTTCTGATATGCTGAATCTGATAGTGATATTTTCATTAAAATCGCTTGAATTTTGGGGGTGTTTTCCTCCTTTTTTGAAAATCAAGCAATTTTTTTAGGCTCTCAGCTTTTGATGGGTAGCATTAAACTTAATGAATTTTATATATTTGGAATCAGTATAAAAAGTAAATTTTTTTCATATACCTATTGTTATCAATATACATTTTTCTAGAGTTTCGATTACTATTGGGCCATGTCACTCCTTACTTAAAGTTCGTTATAAAACCGTTTGATAATTTAGCTGACAGTCTATTAAAATTCAAGAATAATATTGAGAATTTTACACCTTGGAAATCTTTTGATGATTTCTGTAGGAACAGTATTGCTATATAATTTGGAATTACCCCAAAGTATACTTCAGTAATGAACCACCAACCGGCAACCCCAAACAACTGCCGAAAACTAAACAAAACTTAGCGCTCTGGTGTTAGAAACCACACCGATAAGATATTTCTGGGAAATCATAGCCTGCCGGTTACAAGTATATTACTTTATACATTTAAACAACTTAAGGTTAAATTAGGTATGTATTTTACAGACCTTACCCTAGACCTTAGATCCTCCCCCTGAGCTGGAAGTTGCGCACAGAGCATCTACAGGGAGGGGTTCCAGTAGTAGGGGTTTTTCCGAAGATGGTTGGTAGCCCAAAGCCGCAACCCTCGTTATTCGCAGACTTGGTGCCATTTGACAGAGACTCAATTAAGATTTATGTGTGTGTATCACCAGCATGAAATAAAACTTTTTCTAAACCTTTTTTCTAATTTTTAGCTCCATTTTTTTCAAAAAGAGAATATTTATTATCTAGAAAAATTTGAGGGCTATCACTGCCTTGATGACCATCATCAATGATTGCCTTTTTCTCATTGATTTTTCATGAATTTGGATTTAAATTGGGCTATTTTGAGATTAAAATTGCTTTTTTGATTGAAACCTGTTATGATACTTTTCTGTTATACATATAACAATTTTCAGAATATTTCCAAAGGGCAAGACTTTTCACTGTGCGAATAATGTGCAATTATTTTCTTTCTTAATTCTGAATCCTAGAGTGTATATTTTTCTAAGTTACATCCCAAATAAGGAAGTCTCCCTTATAAGGGATGTTGGGGAAATTTATTGACTGGTTCGTGTATTAAGTTGAATTTGAAATTAAACTTAATTTTGAATCGAATTCTTTGATGATACCTTTTCTATGGAAAAACTTACAAAGAAGATTTCTATTAGGGATACCTATAACTTAATCATACGATTTACAATAAACAATGTATGTTCTTTAATTTACTATATTTTAATGATTTAAGTAAATTAATAATTTAATATGCCATAGATAACACGTAATTTACATAAATGAATTTTCATCAAGTTGAACAACTTCTTCGTAAAGATTGACTAGAAATTTTTCTCATGAGTATCTCAATAGAAACTTTTTCAAAACAAAATAAAGGTTGAGATACCACAGCTACGATGACATATATAGGTTATTTGTGCTTTTGTTAAATGGGATCCCAAACTGACCCTGACTGGGTATTTCTATTTTTCTTTACTTCCGTATTTGCTTGTAGTTTTTTAAGTCGCTTAATCTCTGTTTCTCTGGTCCTTATTTGAACTATTTGTCTCTAAGTATTTCCCAGGAACCGCTTTTTTATCCCTTTATTGTGGACTGGAGCCTCCTCTTAAAACGAGGATCTTATTCATCTAAAATTTAGTAAGATCACAACATACTCAAATTTTCTACAGCGCCCAACCCATGGAATTACTCAGAACTTCCACTTCCACGTTAAGTTCCCAGTTTCTCCGAGTTTTCACAGAAGACAATTGGACTCTTCGAGATATCCCAAAAAATTGATGTTCATAAATACACTGACTTTAATACAAATATAAATCGTCCGTTTTGTTAAAATTAATTTTTGGGGCAATTTCAAAAACCTAATGTTCTCTTAGTTACTTCAATAGAAACTTTTTCAAAACGAAATAAGGTTGAGATACCACAGTTACGATGACGTATATAGGTTATTTGCACTTTTGCTTAATGGGACCAAGGTCCTCAAGACTTATTTACGGGTCTGATTCCCAGCCTGACTCTGACAGGTTAATAGTCTCTTAGTCTTGGATTTGAGACTTTCAAGTAGTCTTTTTTGTTTCCTTTTTTCTAGAGACTACCCTCTGATATTTATTGGCTCGCATTCGAAAGAGTTTTCTGCAATTAATGGCCTTACGGGAGAGAAACTATGGACAGCACATCTTGGTGGAAGAATTGAATCTTCGGCGGCAATATCAAAATGTGGAAACATTATTTATATAGGTAACTGCTTTTGATAATAATAATAATAATAATTTTATTTCTGCCAGCGAACATACAAAAAAAATGCAGAATAAAAAGGAAATACAAGAAAAAAGATCATACTTGTGACAAATCTGAAATATGCCATCACTATAAAAACTGCGTAAACGACAACCGAATTTCGGAGACTGCGAATTTTTGGAGACTGTGTGTCCTTGGTTTACACCAAGGAGAGAGAAAATGAGAACTGAATGTTTGAACTGGTAAAATGGAAGCTTACACAACAGTATATATTTGACAAATTGGGAATTCAATAATCAAACAGTTCGTGGAAAAAAGCTATAAGTAACGAGCGACCCGGCTCAATAGTAACCGAAACTCTAAAAAAGGAACTTTGATAACAATTGATACATAAAAAAGAACTGGGTTTTTATGTTGATTCCAAATATGAAAATTTTTTCTCTTCCCTTTATATTTTTGGAATTTAGGGTTTGGTTTGACATATGCAGGTGCTGATTTATAGTGGATGTTGGGAAATTAGTTCGTAGAAATTGAGTTTGAAAGTGAAAAGGCCTTGGTTGACAGTTGGGGTTATGCAAATATGGAAGATAAATTGGGCGAAGGGTTATTCTTTCAGAGTTGGGATGTTTTTACTTTGATTCAGTTCTAAATGAGGGATGGTGAAGGAAGCTTGGAAAAATTTTTTGGGGGTATATTTTTGTATTTTTAGTATTGAATTGTTTAAAGATTTTCCACAGGTGTCACTACATAGGGGTATGCCATATGGTCCTATGACATGGCGCGCTCAAAATGCCTGGGTAAGGAAATTTAAGCGCCGAAACCTGTTTAGGCAATGAGTTTTCTTCTGAGGAGCCCTGATTTGTTGTGATTACTTGGGGAATATTAAATTTTGTAGACTTAAGGTGCTATGGCTTGGTTTTGGGAGAATGATTTACACTTATTGATGCTGATTTGCTCTATTTTGGACTTGATTTTTGAATTATTGGGTTGGTTGTACTGTTTTGTCCTAGGTAATTGGATGGATGAGTAAGGTCTCTGTTCAAGTGCTCATTTATCTCAGTTACTAATTAGGAAGACAGTTTTTTTGTTTTTTCTTACCAAGTAATTACCTGTAATTCACTATATAAGTTCCATTAAGTTTAATGTCACCCATCAAAAAGTACAAGTCTGAGAAAATTTGCCTGATTTTCAAAAAAGGGTGGAAACACCTCAAAAATCATGTAATCTTAATGAAAATCACACCATCAGATTCAGCATATCAGAAAATCCTACAGCACAGGTCTCAAGCTCCTATATACAAAAATGTTCCGTTTTTTGTTGTTGTTTTTTTTTTCTAGGGGTGATCGCATCGAACCAATGGTTCTAGAAGATAGAGAGAGGGATCATTTGAACTGGAACCCCCTCGCCCCTTTTTTATCCAAAGACATTTGATCAATATTTTGAGATAGCCATTTGATTCAGCATAGTTTGAAGGTCTAATAACTATGCCTTGGGGAATGACATGACCTCCCATAGTCCCTGGGGAAACAGCTGCAAGTTACGCAATTTGCCCATCGTTTCCATGTAGCCTAATATTTGTTATTGGGAATTATACAATTTTTTATGGGAGGGGATGATTCCACTGGTAGAATTTTCCTTGGCGAGGAATTTTTTCTGGGGGAATTTCTTAGGGAAAATTTTACCCGGGGGAAGGAGATTTCCTGGCATAATTTGGAATTTGGTCAGAAATTAAATAAAGAAAAAGTTTTTCAACTGAAACTGAGGAGTAACATTAAAAATTAAAACGAACAGAAATTATTTCGTATATGATGAAGACTGCCCCTTCTTCAACCCTTGCTCTTTGTGCTAAAGTTTGACTCTTTGTCACAATTTTGTAATAAAAACTTCTCAAACATAAAGGCCGTTGAATTTGAATGAGAAGTATTTTTCAAGAACTTTAAGAATTTAGGATAAAGAGCGAGGACTCAGGAAGGGGCAACCTCCCTCATGTACAGAATAATTTATGTTCGTTTAAGTTTTAATTGTTCTCTTTACTTCCAGTTAAAATCAAAATTTTCTTTTTTACTTAATTAATAAAAAAAAACCTCCACATGCAGTTAAGCTGTTTTTAGAAGTCGTGGGCACCAAA
Organism: Artemia sp. Qi Xiang Cuo; assembly: GCF_049724085.1. NCBI lineage: Eukaryota > Metazoa > Arthropoda > Branchiopoda > Anostraca > Artemiidae > Artemia > Artemia sp. Qi Xiang Cuo. The sequence continues at coordinate 47,879,831 of NC_142803.1, forward strand.
TTAAGAAAAAAAAATGTACGAGGAAAAATCAGCAAAGAAAGTGTTAAAAACCTATGGGGTCAAACAGCTTAAGAAGGTCTAGCTGTCCTTTAGAATTAATAGATTGTATATATTTGAATTTTCAGAGGCGAAAAGCATCATATAATTCAACTAAATATTTTGCTTATATGTTTTCGTAGTTCAGTTTGGCAACACTGATGAAATTGTAATACTCCCCTAAAAACCTCAAAATTTTTAAACAACCAAAAGAAAAATATTACAAAATTGCGGTACCAGCTATTAATAGACCTGGGCAGAGGGGGGGGGGAGAATATTTATATTATGATATCCGTGGTACGTAAAAGCTCACATATAGGCACACTGTTTAACTTTGAAATACTGAATATTGGGATGTGTGACGTAATATATACGGTTAATTTCAGAATTTGAAAACCAAGGGGGCTAACTACGCGAGTACTTAGCCTGTTTATGGTAGTTGCTGATTTTTATGCCTAGATCGATGGTTCTGTACATTTCCAAGACCTTATACGATCTTGCTGATTGAAAAAGAACAGTTAGGACCTATTTTTTACTAGTCCAATCGAAATTTGAAAAGAAGCTCAAGTCCAAGGCCGTACAGAAGTTCTGTTAGGTTTAGGGGAAGGGAAGGTTCAACTAAGGAAAAGTATTTTAGACAGTCGTATAACTGAAAAAATTGGTTTTAATGTAGTTTTTTATCTTGGGGGTGTCACCACCACCCCCTCCCCCTCCCAATCTCTGTGTACAGTCTTAGACTTGGGATGAATTCTAGTCTTGATTCAAATAGCGAATAAAATATCGGATCTTTACCAATCAAGAAAGGCAGGAAGTGGGTGGGATTTGAAAATAAGTTGATTCTAAAAATAGCTATTTTATTTTATAGATAAAGAAGATCTCGAGAAAAGTCGTTAAGTCAAAGGTGAATCATAAGGGGATCATTTTATTCTTCGGGTTTGAGATATATTCCAAAGCAATAAGAGAAAGACGATTAGTTTTAGTTTATAATAGAAATAACCCTTTGAGGACTCAAGCCTGGATGCACCCATGAATTTAATTCAGGATGGGAGGGGGTTTGATAGTGAAAAGGTCTGTTTAACCGACGTATAACTGAATAGTATAACTGACGTATAACTGAATATAACAGAATACTATATGTGATTTTTTCTTATGCATGGGAGTGTGACTGAGACGCCCCCCCCCCATCTATTGCCTTAGGTTCGAGTTTTTCCATATCTTGATTTTACTACTAGGAAAAATAGGTCCCTCATAATTTTTGAAAGTCAAAATGGTCGAATAGTGGATGTGATCGAAAATTAACTCGTTTTCAAAATCAGAACCTCAGTCTACAACAGAATTTTGCAAGCAAAAAAGTTGTTGCGAATTATGTTTAAAAGCATATTTTTTATGGATGTTCGCATTGCGTTGTATCTTCTATAAGTATTTATTGTCTTTGATATAAAGTAGGTTCATAGGGGAAGGGCGAAACAATATATGTAATTAAAATTTCCCTGAAAAGTTTTCAAGGACCAAATGTTTCATGTTCCAATGTCTGATACTCAAGATAAACAAGTTTTTTATTTCATAAGATTGACCCTGTTGGGAAATAAGCATATTCATGAACAAAACTTTTTATAGGCAATAAAAGTGTCCTTTCAAAAGTACGAGCGAAGAAATTGGGGATTCTGAAAGTTTTAACATCCTTAGCAATATACTGGTTATGCCAATTCGAAGGGCTTTGAGCTACACAATAGGAATCTTTCGGGAGGGTAAAGAAGTTGAAATGTGTGGTTGTCTCAATGGTCAGAATATCTGCAACAGCCAAAATTTCTGGAACAACAGTTTGAGCCTAGATTTTTGTGAGAAATTTTGAAACAGCAAGGCAATCAAGGAGAAACTAGTATAAATGTTCCAAAGTAAGAGGATATCAAAGTCGAATTGGAATGCCTCTGGTTTTTTTGTACCTTTTTTTTTAATAAATCTAGGATTTTGAAAGTTTCTACAGCCTTAGCAACATATTGGTCATACCAATTGAAACGTGTGGTTGTCCACAATAATCAGAATATTTGCAGCAGTCAAGATTCCTGTAACAAAAGTTTGAGCCTAAGTTTTTGTAGGAATTTTGAAAGAGCTAGGCAATCAAGGAGAAACTAGCATATATGTTGGTACTTGTTGATTATTGGAAACACACCCAAAAAGTGATGTTAGGTAATCCTAATAAAAAAGTAACAAAACCTAATAATACTTTAGAAACAAAATTATGGAAACCTAACTTAACCTAACCTAACCCCCACCCCTAATGTGCAAATATATAGCCCAAATTATACAAGTCCAATGTATTGTATCATCCGTGGCTTGCTTTTGTAGCTATGAAACCGGTTTTCTGAGATGTAACTTAGGCGTAATTGAATGTGTTTCCAACCACCGACAAGTACCCAAATGTTCATAACTAAGAGGGTGTCAAAGTCGAATTGGAATGCCTCTGTGTTTTTTTTTGTACCTACTTAAGATGTGACTTAAATAGATGCAACTTTTTTCCATAAAAAAAAGGTATATAGGCCTTTTTTGTTGATGCTGGACCCTCTGAAAGGATCCATCTATTTGCATACCTTATTACGTAATAGTATATTCTTTCTGAATATTTTCAGTAGATATACACATTGCATAATGAGTAGCTTCGGAACAGTAAATTTATGTTAGAGCTTCAAGAAACAGCAAAAAGAATCAACACCTTGTTTTAATTTTAAATATTTCTGCTATTTTATCTTCTTCTTGTGGTATTTTTTGTCAGGCAAATCTATTAAAACATGTGAATGCTTCACAAAATAAGGGAAATTTGCTCCTCTAGTAATGAATATGGGTTTTAACACCACCCTCCAAGACCAAGATTTCAGGTGTCCATAAGGTGGGTAATAAATCTCAATTTACACAAGAACTTTGCAATTATGCTCCAGGTGTTCTAGTAATCTTTATGGTCGTTGAACTTTCTTCTTCCGTTACGTCCTGTTATATTTTTTTAATGTCTGGTGTATTTTTTTTATTTTTTTTTCTGTAGAACTATTATAGTGATTATCTTAAACGGAAATGTAATATGATCTATTATAATTGTAAGTTTTTATAGAAGATAGGGTATCTGTGGAAAGGCGTTTATAAAAATATTCGATTTTGTTAGATAACAAGTTTTTTTTTTACCTATCCACCTTATTTGGGCCGAAAAAGTACTGTCAGTTGTTGTTGCCTAGCTTTTAGTGTTTGAAAATATTAAACAAGGCTCCCTAGAAGATATTTTGCTTTCTTTTCTCTGCAACGTAAATTGTGATTTAATGTACATAACAAATTCTTAATGTGCTAATTGTCTTTTAATTTGTTCAATCGCTAGACTCTTATTAAATTTCCTACAAATCTTTTTTCTGTCATATGTTCTCATGGTATGATATTTAAGGGCCCCTTTCCCCTCACAAAAGATGGGATGGGTCCTAACATCCGAAAATTCCAAACGTAATTCTTAATCTGGCTTCTCATAAAATTGGACTGAGGCCTGATTTTGCCTTTTGCTAGATGTTTTTCTGACGAGACTTTCGGGGACTCCCTTCCATCTCCACAGAGATTCTATCAGACATTGACAGCCAAAAATAACAATTGGGACACTTAATGTTCTTTCCACCAAATCCAGTTTCTTTTTTTGTAATTTTTCCTGATAAATAAAATTTGAGACCTCAATTTCCAGCTCCCACAGAGATCAGCTCAGGTTCTGATCCCTAAAAGTTATGAATAATAAACTAGCTCTTACTTTGCCGCTGAATTTGGTTGAGATTCAGCAATCTCGTTTGGTAGGTCTTCTGGTGACAAGGGCTTAGAAAGCCCCTCCCCAGCAGAGGCTAAACTGCGTCTCGACAGTCAAAAGGCACGACTAGCCTATTATATTTTACTTCCTGTGAAGTTTGGTTGTGATATTGACAACTCCTTCTAGCAGATGTGCAAATGACAAGATTCCAGGAAATTCCTCCTTCCTTTCCCCCATTTCTGAGTCCAACTGTAGTTAGACTTCTTCCAGTCAAAGGGGAATTTTGTTTTTTGCTTGAAAATTTGTAAACTTCAGATAAACTTTTATTCTCAGCTTCATGATCTCTATCTATTGAATTTCGTTTTTGAAATTTGCTTTGTATTTTTTCTTCTTTTTTTAGATTGAAAAAAACGTTAAAAGCTGGTAAAAAATCGTTGAGAAACGGAAAACATTAATATTAGTATTATTACTCTCTTATAAAAAGTCTACAAAAGGGATATAAACCCTCCAAAACCATTGATGGCACATTGGGTGTCAAATCGTCGTATCTGTCGCCGAGTACTTTTTAAAGGGACAAGTAGGAAGCCTGTCGCCTTACGTCGCGGTAGCCGGAATAAAACCCTAGGCCCTGTCCTACCAAGTAGAACATCAATCCTCTGTGCCACCACAGGGTTAGGAAAAGTCTAAGTAATAAAATGATCGTACCTGGGTAAATGGATAAGTCTAAACTCCTCAGGTCCTTATAACGTGGAAAATGAGCTTGTCAAATAGGGTGGTTGCGAAGTTAGAGATAAACTACTGAAGATTACGGATATGATTTTTTAAACAAGGGAAGCACCTAGTGATCTTTGGCAAGCTTTAATTAAATATCTTTATAAGAAGCGTGATAATAGAGAGCGCGATAATTACAGAGGCGTTAGCTTCATTTCTGTAGCAACCAAACTACGTAGAATGATGGTCCTTATTAGACCAAGAGATGCTGTAGATAAAGTTTCACCAGCAGAATAGTGCGCTTTTAGGTGCAAGCTATTTTTAAAATTTGACTCGATCTTCTTAGGACTGTAATGGAAGTTAAGTTAAGAAGGCTAAGCCACATGGTTTACGGATAAAGGATTACAGATAGCCAAAGGAAGTGATTTATAGCCATCCTTGGGCCGAACGAAAATGAATGGAAGATAGGTTGAATGGAAGAAAGGATTTAAAGTAAATCGGAGCTACATGGGAGGTGGTAAAGATGGAGTTCTCAGTAGATTAGGATGGAAGATGTGTATGTGAAGCTGCGTTATCCTTTTTTTTGTGAGTTTTAGTAGTAGTAGGAGTAGTAGTATTGAATCATATGTTGTAAGTATCTTGTTGCAAGTTGCAGCAAAACTGGGTACCTTATGTTCAACTCTATATTCCCAAGAAACATGAATGAATCTCAGGCCACCAGATTTCGAAGATCCTTGATGCCGAGCATGGTGGAACAGCCTGATTCCCGCCACAAGTAAAAGTAATATGCAACTGTATGCTTGTCCCAAAATCGTATACGTCAGTGGGAATATAAACTCCATTCTCCTATTTGTGTCAATTTGGGCCTATGAGCTAAGAGCATTTTATTTGAGAATGAGGATTTACGTCTTAGCATATCGGTTGCGGATTTAAAAGGCGCCATATCAACATACATAAATCCTTTGAGCTTAAAACTTCTGGATAGGATATAAAAAATTATAGTAACGAAAAAGCTGGGAATGACTCTCAGCTTTTTTTTACCCTTAATTTTAGCAATCTTGAGAAAATAATAAGATAAGCTTCCTGAAAACATATGATTAATCAGTCCGATGTTAGTATTAACTGGATTTGATTAATTACTGTAATTCATTTAAATAGTAAATCTGATATAGACTAAAATTATCACACAGTGCCTTTGCCATAGTAATCATTTTTATAAGCCCTAAAATGATTTTCAAGAAGCTATAAGCAGGGACCGTTGTAATTTATAAATGTTTTTTCTCAATGCTCTTTAGTGAAGTCTCTTTATATTATCATAATTTTTTATCTTTCTCTTTTTACAATTTATTCTTGGCACTGGGCTTATCAAGTGTCCGATTTATTCCGAGTCATTTGCCCAGCTTTAATCACTGGGTTCTGTATATAGCTTGAACCTTTGCTTGAAGGATTCAACGCAAGGCTTTGATGGGATAAAACATTCAGGATCCCGGTTCCAAATGTATATTCAGTATTGTGCGGATCAGTGCTGTTTTTCAAATACTCGCATTGTTGTTCCCTTATTCAAGGTGTCAGAATAAGTTTTTACCTTTATGCTTTTTTTTTACCTTGACAAATACTGGCTCAAGGAGACAAAGCTTGGAAGGAGGCGAGGAGGAGGTGACTTGTTAAAGACGGTCTTTGAAGCAACATCAGACCTCGTCATTAAAGGTATCAGTTCGTATTTTGTGCTCCTAGAGCTTGTCCTATTAGCTCTATCCCTGACTCTACAAGGTGGTAGTAAGTGTGCTGTGTGAGCAGAAGCATAAAGGGATAGTCACATGTGGTAACAGGTGCTATTGAAACCTACCTAGAGGTATGATAGCAATATGTTACAAGGAATTGTTTGGACCGAAGAATTCCTCACAATTTTCTAGCGCTTGAAAATTAAGTAATAGTGATATGAGCACCTAAGAAACATCAGATCCCGGGATTCAAAGCTCATCAACTCTCTTGGTGGCTTAATTTGTGAAGATGAAGTTGAGATGACGGTGTAGGATATATATATATATATATATATATATATATATATATATATATATATATATATATATATATATATATATATATATATATATATATATATATATATATATAAGGAAAAGAGCAGGACCCAGGGTGCTAACTTAAAGAGTCCCAGCCTTCACCGGATCACCGCATGGCTATGAAGCACACATTTTGTAATACAGTTTTATTGTAAAATAATCCTATATACAGTAATAATACTTACAATATACTTATAATATGAACTCATCAGAAGGGATTCTAAGGAAATTAGGACATCATGGGAGGGAGTCACGAGTGAAGGTTTGAGCAGATAATTTGGAGGAGAATTTTGCGCAGTGTCGCTTGTGTCAGGTGGCTCGCTGTTGCAAGGAATTGTCAACAATAGTAGTAGTAAAATAGAGCCCCCTTTTGCAATATGTTTTCATCCGTTTTTGTATCCTGTAGTTTTAGTTTTTAAGTACAAGCCCATTATGGAATAAATCTTGATTAGAAGTCGGTGACCTTCTATTTAATGGCTAGGATTTTACATCTTTGTCTGAGGAAATGTTTCCGAGGCTCGTTTTTGTCTCGTTTAAATTACCATTTTATCTCCATGAAAACTTCCTTTGCGTAGATTCAGTTTGAATTTAAGATTATCTCGGGTGTAGTCCATGCTTTTTGTTGGGCTGTAAAAAGGAACTATAAAGAAATAACGTGACTTTTAGATATTTTATATGCTTAGAACATTATTTTTGTTTCAAAGCTAGACAAAGGAGCTTGGCTCCTTATAAATGTCTTCGATATTGGACCGATGTTTAAGCTATTAAAGGTAAAAACAAGAAATATTGATGTTAATTGTTGCTCTAAAGGTATATCCTTAGAAACTGGGGAGGGAACGAGAATCCTTCCAAGAATTGCGTAAAAACTCTCACCATGAAAACCCGGGGAAATATCCTAAAACACTAGAAACGATGTTTTTCTTAGCCTAAAAAGTCATTAAAGATAGTACTTTAAACTTCTTAATAAACTACTTAAATGAATGATTTTAAATTCTTCGAATCATTTTATGCTCCGTAGTTATCTGTATAAAAATCGTTTCATCTTCTAAAACGAAAAGCCAATCAATAAATAATTTAAAACTAATGAAAATCAATAATTCAAAATCTTAAAAATAAAACTGTTAATTAAATTTAGCAATTGGCGTCTTCGTCCAGAAAGTTTTAAAAGTTTTGGTAGAGTCCCCTTCTCAAATTCAAGCTCTGTGTGAGATACGGATCATAGAAGCTTATGTATTTGCTCTCTTGTTCTTCGACATTGACAGAACCAGGCGTAGAGGATTCAGACACAGAATATAAAATTCTGTATCTTCGCGCTTTTTTTGTAATACTGGGGGGGGGGGGTGTTAAACACAAAAAATTACACTTTAGCACCAACATTTTCTGAAGACTAGCTATCACAATAGCTTAAAACCCAACCCAGGCGTGCACAATCGATAAAAGCTATTTGCCTGTAATATGAAATCAAAAGCTTTGCTCAGCTTGAGCCAAATCTACTTTCTATGGCCGTCCGTTTGATACGATCGCTAATGAAGAAAATTCTAATTCCTGAGACGGTGAACTTCTCCATTTTGGGGAAGATCCTTAAAGCAAAAAGAGTAATCTTTTAGGTAGAAACTATTTTTTTGGTGGGGGTGGTCATTTTTCTGACAAATAATGATTTTTGGAGCATATGAACTTCCTTATTTTTAATTTTAAACATGCAAATTGAAATGGATTGTGTGGTTAAGGATGTATGCAGTGGTATGGTTAGGCCTACAGCCCCTCCCCCCGCCCCCTTTTGGTCTCCAAGGAATTTCAATATTTTAAGAGAAATCTTGAAGAAAAATGCACACAAGCACGCATAATCATAAGAGCTTCAATCTTATTTTTGCACTTCTACGTTCAGTGAGCAAGAAATAAAAGTAGTATATGATACTCTGCCACTGTTGCCTGTAGTTGGAATTAGATCTAAGTTTTTTAGAATTAGGTGTATTCTCCGTTTTTACATTTTTCCCGGTAACAAATTCAAAAATGGTCTTCTTGCTGTGTTGGTAGTGTAAATATATTTTATTTGTTTTAGGCGAAAACTATAAGAAAACGTTTATTGACGGACTGGCTGATATTTTTGAGATTTTTTTTCGGGGGGGGGGGACTACTGTGAGGTAATTTAGAAATCGTTAGTGTAGTCTTGCAAATAATTGCTCTTGTCACTATTAATTACTATGTTCTGTACGAGAGCATAGAGTAACTTTTTGTAATCTGTACTCTAGAATGGAGTTCCAAGAGTTTCCTATCTAATTACTTGCTTCAAAGCCCGTACATATTTTCATGCCAGAATTTTCTTATCTAGGAGGTACTTACAAATAAATGTTAAGCGTCAAGTATTAATTTTAGTAGGGTGTCATTACTCTCTGGGGTTTTAAGTACAAGTGAACGAGATAAATAGATCTCGTTTTATCACCCTTTCTTTGGCTGAAAAGCTAGGGTAGTGGTTCTCGACCCGTGGCGTCGGGTACTCATTTGTGATGTACACACCCACGGGAGGTCCGTCCAGGCGGTACACGAGAGTTTTTTTGTAGAAATCTTTATATTTTCGACGATAAAATGAATTTACAGTCAAATTTTGATTCTGCATGTTGAAATCTTTTGTGTAAGTATAAAACTAAAAGTAGATAAACCTTTATTACCTATTAGGCTAGTTTGCAGTGCAGTACAGAGATTCCATAGCTTATGGCAGAGCTCATTGTTATTTAAATGCGTATAAATGATTATGGAAGTAAATAAGTCTTTTTAATTACTACATTATCAAATAATTATTAACCTTAAAACAAAACTTGTTTTGTGTGAAGTCTTGTTCGTAATGCGATTAATCTAATGCATAAATTTTACTACCGCCAGCATTTGGCTATTGCCGACATTTTAGCTAGTGTCAGTCCCATTAATAACAAGATTTAGTCCATTATCAAAGATGGCTAAAGCCAGCACCAAGGTTCAATTTAGTTGGATAATTTTTTTAGAATTAGCTATGAGCAGCCAATCATTGTCAATTTTTAGGTGTGTAGAAAAAGAAAACTTTATAGGAATTTAAACATATATTTATCTCAAAGAACTAAAAGTAGACAATCTGATGAATCTTATTTTGAATAGATCTGACAGTAACTAAATCTTGGTGTTCCCTAAATTCTATTGTTAACGAGCTTTGAGGAAACCGAGAAACTTTAAAATTGATTGAAAAGTAAAATGTTTAACTCTATTTCAACGCTTTGTTGAGATTCATTATTAGATACACGAGGCTCCACATTAGGTAAGGTGCCTGAGCTGGGGGCTTTCTCTATGCTTGCTACGACACTTCAATAAAATATACTATTCGATAAATATGGTTGGGTTAACACAATTTGATCACCCTATGAGCCCTATAAGGTCTCAATTTAGCCCTTTACAACCCAGCTTTTCTGGGGCGAACTAAAAAAAACTGATTCGTCCTATTCTCTATCTTACTCAGTGAAAACCTAACATATTGATGATCATGTTATTGTCAGATGAAAAATTGAGAACCTCAAATCTTGGACTTGCGATTCACTTTATCAAATGGATGGACGTCATCAGCTACTGTAAACTATTTGTCTACGCCCACTCAACAAAAAACGATGCCGTAAATCCTGGACTGATGCTGAGCCATGAACTGTATAATAAAACGACAAAACTATACATTTCCATCGTTTCTGGAAATTTCCTCGCCAAACATAAACTAAAGTTTTTTTCCACTAACAAGCCAGATAGCAAATTCATATCCTTCTAGTTTCAGAAGCTTTATCTCTACGCGATGTGTATTCGTCTCTAAGCGTATAGTCCATACAAAAGGAATTATTAGAGACTATCTGTACTGTGCTAGTCACAGTTATATAGTGTATAGGCCATAAAGAGTGGGGGTGTTGGATTTTTTTGGTGTGAGGAGGTGCCTGAACCCTTTGAAGACAATACCTCCTCATTTATAGGAATTACTGATGTCTGGGGGGGGTGACAGCTCTCCTCTTATTGTACAAATATTGAGAGTACGAGGAAAAATTACATCGTCTTTACTTGGATGGGCGGAGACATCCCGTAGGAATAAGATTTCTTCAATTTTTTGCCATTTGTATTCTCTGCTTCTGTGATACAAAGTGTGACGTTAAAATCAAGAGAAAACATACCGTTTAGAAGTCTTGGCTTTTCTATCCACAGGTGTAATTATGGTATGACTGGAATATTAGACGTCCCATTTTTCTTGTTGTACCATTGTAAAGACTTAAGAGGATTCGATACCCTAAAATCATTTTGCGAGCCTCAAAGTGGGCTGACCGTCTCAAAGACAAAAGGTCCATTAGCTAATTCTCCCAGTAAACTAGTTATCATTGAAAGCTATTGAGGATTTATGGTTCGTTTGCGAAATTTGTGTGCGTGAAATTGTGTTCGCATGGTTTTCAATCAAAGTGAGTAGCACCATAGGGAGCTCCCAAAGCTGCCAGGTTTATCGAATTATATTTCTTTTGAGCTGATTTTGGGCGTTTCCCTAGCCGGTATGCTTGAAAATGTTTATGGGCTGCCCTTTCCTGAACTTCAAAAAGAAAATACTGCTCATTTTAATCGAAACAGCAAGATTTACAATTTGTGATGATATAATTTTCATTAAAACTGAATATCTCTATCTCCGGTACAAAACAAGAGAAGTTAAATCTTTTTTTTTTTTTAATTTTTGGGAAAGTACTTGTCAGTTTTTAGTTCTATTTCGCTTATCGGATCTTTTATCCCAGCTCTACAATTTATGGAAAGATCGCCCAATCAATTCTAAATAGTTTAGCCGCTTAAACTAAAAAAGTTTATAATTGACGAGATGGGGCGATTCTTTAAGAGATCGATCCCCTTAAGCATTAAATCGCAATCCATATAGGTATTCTGTTATGCTTCATTTAGAAAGTTTATCAAGTCTCACAAAATAGGAATATTCTTACGAATATTATCATAGCTGAATAACTAAAAGTGTTTTACAGCTGTTTGATGTAGTCCATATTACAAGGGTGCTTTGCTTTGTCTCCGCTGTTCATAAACACGAAAACATATTCGTCTTGAAGCACTATCATCTAATGCTAGGTTCAGACGCATAGGATTAAAAAAAAACTGAAAAATTGCTAGGAAAACGTTAAGGTTTTAAGGCTTTCGTTCTAAAAAAAAACGAAGGATTTCTTGAAAAATTTCAATTTGAAAATTGTGGCAAATTATTTAAGGATTTTTTTTCAAAATCGATTGTTCTTGAAAAACCATAAGCCCAGTAATATCCGGATGTCGACAAGTTTCATGGTGCTTTGACACCACGCTTTAGAGCCTTCAACACTAGCATAACTTGGGACTTTATGTTATATTATGTAATCTGAAAGCAAATTTTGTCCGTTCCGTAGGCAGTGCCAAGTAGACTAAGGATCTGTATGGAATTTTACACTTGGTAATTTTATGCTTCGTTGCGTAAAAGTCAACAGAGTAGCTACAAAATGGAATTCCTGGATGAGCAGTCAATAAATTTTGAAAAAAAAAATCATTAATTTTTTCTTAGAAAGCCTTTCACGCTTGATCAGAGCTTAAATATCCTCCATTCCACATTCTTAGTTTTTGGTAACTGCGATGATTTCTGACGGTGATCGTGATGGTTTTGCACTGGCGGTTCCAAGGGGATCGTGGGTGACCCCCCCCCCAAGATTTTTTTGGCTCCTTCATTCCTTTTTTTTTTTTTTTACTCTTTTTAGAATAAATGTGTCAATTTGATCAATTATTGGCACCTTCGTCACATTGGGCCTCCCCCCCCCCACTATTTTCCCATTGGCGCCCTTGTCACATTGGGCCCTCAAGATTTTGCTGTAGATCCGTTCCTATGGTTTTGTCTGTTTTTGCATTATCCTTGTGTAAAAGATTTATTTGAGTGTGAAACCTTGTACTTGATGAAACTTAGCTACTTAGCCTAGAAATTTCACATACGGAGTGTGAATGTCGCTTTAACATTCTATAATTGATTATGCTATATGCACAAAACATGCCTCATATTTAGTGATTAGTTTGTGTTTTTTGTCTTCGAGGTATTAAAAGGGATTGTTGTTTTTTTCATTAGCTGTAACTCAGCCAATGAATTTTGTCGTAGATAGTCAACTTGACTACTTTTCCTGTTTTTGCATTGGAAGTACGAAGCAACGACCTATCATAGAATCCTTACCAAAATTCGGAAAAGGGGATAAGGGTCTCGTAGCAAAAGAACAAAACATAATAATAATATACAGAAACAATTTCCCATTGTTACGTTCTCCTAGATATATTACCAAGAAACAAAGAATTTTTTTCTTTAAAAAAAATATACTAATACTGATAGATCGATAAACGAAAAATTTAGCATTTTAACGTTGTAATCTATTCTGTGACTTAATTTGATTTATGGCGCAATATTATTCATGACGCAGCGTCATCTCCGATCAATGCTTAGTAAAGAGCGATAGGGCTTCAATGTATTATTTATTTATTTTTCCAGCCACTCTGTATAGAAGGGGTGGCTATAGAAACTTGGGAGGGTTCTCGTTCAATTTGAAAATGGCAGTTCTAGTGCCCTTGTGAAGAGTCGAAAGTGATTTAATTAGAGTAAGATTTTTCACGAAGATTTTTATATTTTTTGGCAGCAGAGCCATTTTTCATTATGACACAGGAAAAACATCTTAGTATGCAGCGATAGTTTCAAAAATGTGGGTCGTTCTTCACTGAGTTCCTGCTAAGAAAAAGTTTAGGGCTTTTTAGTCTGCGTGATATATTATTTAAATAGACAAGGTAACTGAACAATCATTTGTATTTTTACAATACGTAAATGACACCAAGAAATACAGTTTTTGTGAAAACTTTCATTTTGCTTTAATCCAATCGCTTTCAACTCTTAAAAAGGGCACTAGAACTTACAATTCTTTTGTGAAAGAACGAGAACGATTATTGTACTGCATAAGTTTTCATGTAATCCTTTTTTATGCACTTCAGAGCTTCAGGTACATCACACGTGATCGATAATATGCTAATCTTTTAGTGAAAAGTGACCTTTTAGATTTTATACATCTTTGGAACCTTCATATTTTCGTCTCTCCTTACGCAGGCCTACTTGAGCTTATGGGTTTTTCTTATGCCCCGTCTTGATCGGCGTAGTGTCTTTTCTTAATTGGCATATAACTATAATAAGGTCTTTCATTTTTTGACAATAAAGTGAATAAATCGCATGGTGCTAATAATGCTAAAATAGAATACCGTTCAGCTTTTTGTATTCATGTTAATATTCAACCAGTACCCGGTTACAAGTTCAGACTCTTCAGAGGGATTGTTGTTTCAGAAAAAGATGATGGCACGATTACTTCTGCCTTTTTTCTACTAATAAGGAGACTGTTGAAGGAGTGGAAGGTGTGGACTCTTTTGAATTGTCTTAAAAACTAATTATGGCAAGGCGAAGTCCGCTCTTTGATATGTATGTAACCTCAGGAGTAATCGGATAGCTACGGCAGCATAGTGGATAAGAAACTCTCCTTGAGATTTGCAAGTGTTGAAATCAAGGCATTTTGTGATAAAGCGTAAAATATGACATAAAAAAACACAAAGAGAGAGAGAGAGAGGATTCTCACGACGAAGAGAACAAACGGAACAATGACCAGTAGAAGAAAAAGATAAATTAAAGGGACTCAGTCGCTTTGTATCCTCATTGAAGCCAACTCTATTTAGCTTCTGTGGTGCTCAGCCACAGTAACAACAATTGTAGCTTTAGATATTTTTGGTTTTTATTTCGTGGTTTTTGATTTTATTTGATTTTAGTTTATTTTAGTTTTTATCTTTGTTTTCTCAGCGTTGAAGATGCCTTGTTTTATACAGGCGAAATATCTGCGTTGTTTTAGTTCGTCTTTTTCTTCTACTGGCCGCAGTCCCGTTTGTTTTCTTCGTCGTGAAAGTTCTCTCTCTCTTTGTGTTTTTTGTCATGGCTGGCCAGTTCGGCTGTAGGTCTTTCATTTGCGTAAAATTGGGATACCTTTCAGGACCGGTTGTCAGCAAACGTAATGGACCTAGGATCATTTCCTTGCCTAGGACCTAGGAAAATTGTTAAGTGTTTTGACAAATCCATAATGTCAAGTCAATCAAGCACTTCAGTGCTAAAATCTCAAAAAATTCAAACGCAAATTGGTAATATTGCATTCTGAAAAGCTTGCCTCGATTTATCTTCTTATTTTAGGTTGCTATGACGGAAATCTCTATGCTATGTCATCTATCAATGGCTCAATTCTTTGGAAATTTAAAACTGATGGAGAAATTAAGTCATCACCGCTCGTCAGTAATTGTGGAAAGTCAGTATTCTTTGGTTCCCATGACAAATATTTATATTCGGTTTGTAGTAAGGTAAATATGCTCAGATCTGATTAAAGATGCATCTTCTTTATGTTTGCTGTTATTTGTTTGTTGACTGAATTGGTTGACTTCTGAGATAGCTTACAAGAAGATGATATTTATTAATTTTGCTCATAAGTAAACAAGGAAAAATCCAAGGAGGAAGTTTAAACAGTGTTTGTTATTTTCTTTTAAATTTCGTTAAAAAGGCAAACAAAAGAACATACGTGCTGTGTCTCTCAAGTTTTGAGGCGATGGGTGAAGTTCCAAGTTTCGATTCATGACCTGAGCCTTGGCTCAGTTTAGTGGGTCTGCCCATAATAGGTCTTGGAGCAGGGGCCATTTTAGACGCAACAGTTAATGACTTTGACGCTTTAACTTTTTTTATTTATTTATTCTTTTTTTTTAATTTAGCATACGTGGCGAAGGCTCATATAGTACTCACATCAGGGTGTGAAGAGAAGGGAAAAAAACTTTAAAAATATGAAACACTTGCATTGAACAACGCGAAAATTTCAAGCTAAGACCACAGCACATATTCAATGTTGGCAAAGGAGAATAGATCTTGAATATCAATTTTAATCAAACTGCATGTTATTGGTGTCTATAAGGAAAGACAATCTTTTTAACAAACTTTAGTGGTTAAGCATGGCTGTAACTGCAACCTAAAGGTAAAGATAAATCTAAAAGCGCCGCTAATAGTATCGTGTCCTAGAAGATTTAAAAAGGGAGAATTCAAAACTGGTGTAACTTTAAATTAATAGAATTCGGATTTCAGCTAAAAGTCTAAGTTTACTTGGATCTAACCTGAAATTTCCCTGAAAAGATTAGATTCTTTAGTTTGAAGCTGCATTTATTATCAGATAGTTAAATAGTATGTTATAGTACGCTGGCTAGTTCGAAAATATATATAAATACGGTGTACCTGTTTGGCCCATTTGGATTTTTTTTTTTAGAACATAACATGAGTTTTATATGTTCTATAGTTTCACGTATGCTATGATGGTTCTTGTTCTGATTATTGGTAGATATTTCACAACAAATTTCTAGTAGTCGGGGAGCCAAAGTTGAAAAAGTCGTCAAATAACGGTTTGTAAAAAACATTTTGGTACATGAGTTCTGACTTTTGGAACCGATATTTTCGGAAATGCTGATTCCATTTATTTCGGGAATTGTGACCACCAAAGTGCGCTTCATAGTTTAATATGAGGTCAAAGTTTCGACTCGATCATCTATGGTAAAAATTTTAAAACTTAACTTGTTCATTGCTAAGTAGCTGACACTGCATCGATCTCGTGCCTGTGTTATTGTAATGTTTACTGCCATCTGCCATACTGGTGCAAATTGATGGTTAAAAAGCTTAAAAAGCTAATTAACTCTATTATCTGATCCTTAAAGTTTTGTCTTTACCAGGATTTCACTTTTTATTGTTTCGCCTCGTCTTTCAAGAATCCTTGGTATATAAGTTTATAATGCATAGGCTAAAAATCTTATCAGTTTTGGGTTCAAAGGATAGATAGAGGCTTACTTAAGTGGTTTAAAAGTAGGATAAAGGTGCAGATTAGTTCCCCCTGATAAAAGCAACTTATTTCTTACTATTATTCAGTAAATTGCACGGGTGTCCACGGGAGGGGTTTTACGAGGAGCTTGGCTCTTTTGTGAGCTAGCCTAGGTGGTACAGATTTTTTTCAAGCATAGTCAAGCAAAGGTGGTACACTCTGACAATACTTGGCTGTCTTCTCTTTCCTTTTTTGTGTGTGTCAAGAGTCTCACTATTTACCATTGCTCCTCAAGTCACTAACTTTATAGCGCATCCAGACAATCCCCTTTCTGGAAAAATGGAATGGGAATCCGGAAAAGGGAATAGCCCTCCAGACTTGGCAGTTTTAAAAAAAGTATCGGTACAAGTTTATCAGCCATCCTTATCAAATCTGTTTTTCTGAGCCAAAACCTATAGAAAACAATTTTAGAGCCTCAGTTAGACAATTTACCTTTTTTCTATTTTAAACCACATCAGACAACTATTTTTATTTATCACTTATCATGTTTAATCGTCTCCTTCTTCTGGCATTTTTTCCAGATAAGCTGTCCACACTACAGTCTTCCGTCCCATTTTTTTCATTTTCGGACCTTCTGATCCTTCCTGCCCAGAGAACAGAAAAATGGGATGGAAGACCTGTCTACATTTCCAGATTTCCGTCCCATTTTCCCATAAAGCGGATAGTCTGGACGTGCTATTAGGTGGCACAACAAAATTTTAGGCTAGGTGGAAGAAGGTTTGGTGGTACCTTCTTTTTGGCCAATACTATGCCGCAATGCCCAATACTATGCCACAAAGTTGTAAAATTGTTCAATTGAGAATTATTATTATTATTTAGAGCGGACTCAAATGGGTTGAGACTCAGGCCTCCAAGGCCCATTGCCTCCACAATGGAACATTAAGAATTGTCATTTTCCATCTATTGAGGGACCAAGACTGAATATGAGTATGCTTTACAGAGGCGAAAAAATTGAAATTTAGCACTAAGAAGTGCCTTTTTTCTTCCATTTTGGACTTCTTATCACTGCTGGAGGGGGGGGGCATTATATACTTTCTGGGCTGAAGATTTTTTTTCACCAGGTCTTTCCACTACTTATAGGGTCCTATTTAGACTATAATAGTCTGTAGATAAAGGAAATGGATCGGTTATATATCATGAAGAAATTCTTGAATTTTTTTTCTAAGGTTACCGTTAGTACCGTACTAAATTTATTCTCTATTTTGCAGGATAGCATGGAATCATTTGCCAGAAAACAATTAGATGCTCTATATAGCCCCCCCCCCAAAAAAAAAAAAATTATGCAAAGTGTTTAATCTGCCAAACCGATGTGTCAAACCGATGGAAAAGGACAGCTTCACACTGTTAGTGATATAAAACGTGTCCGAGAACTTCTATTGACCAGATGCAAGTGCAATGCTAAGTACTATGCTCTAAGAAAGGGCTGTCAGCAACCAAACTTCTTACAAACAAGGCTTGTTTGGCATAGAACTTGTTGACAGAAAGTTTTGTCTTGTGATCTCCATGGAGGTCTTCAAGAAGCAAATATGCCAGCTACACGTGCAAGACTCACTAGAACATTGGCAACAGAAGTGAGTTACTCATATGCTGACTGTTGCATCATTTGCGGCAAAAAGGGAAGTACCAAGCGTAAAAGTGAGAATGTTCTTGCAATTAAAACGATAAAAAGGTAACAGAAGTTATCACAGCATTCTGAAAGACTTTTATGAGAAATGCCTGCTGTGTTTGCAATGTCCAAGGACAAAAATTTGATTCAGTTGAGTGCAAAATACCACCAAAAATGCATGCTGAGCTTCTTTAAAAAGAAGACGGAGGAAGAGACTAACTTTTCTGCCAGAGAGGCTAGTGCAAAAAGTGTGGTGGATGACATTGAGACTCGTCTTAAGGAAGGAAGGATATACTCGCTTAGTGAGCTAAGGCAGAAATTAAGCAGTGGACTAGCTAGTTCAGATCTGGAAATAAAGGCCCATAATGTTAGGATACTGAGAAAGCAACTGAGTGTGAAGTATGGCAAAGCACTAGAAGTGACCTGATCTGATAAACTTTATAGAAGGGTTGTCTTACCTAGATTCTAAGGCCTGCTCTTTGCCAGTGTTTGATGTCAATTCGAAGCTATCTCTCATTCTGGACTTTATGCCGCTCTTAAGGACTATGACTCCGTCAAGGGATGAGACATTAACTGATTTTTTAAAAAGGTTGACGTGCGAGGTTTTTAGTCAGCTCCCAGAAAATCTATGCCAACTGCATGTGGTTTCTGACCGGTATGATGGACTTTATGGAATCAAGGACCCAACCGGCTCACCAGTGTGCTTAAAAGACAGTAGTGGCTGCCATAGACGAAGGGGTGAGCAGAGTTTGAAGGTCAGTACCACATATAGTGACAGCATCAAACTCGGTGATTCCTGGCAATCAATTCTTAGAAGTTCTTTCTGCAAAGCTAACTTGGTGGCTTTTATTTATGAGTTTTCGAGCAATGTGGGAAGTAAAAGTAAGAACTTTGATATTACACTTGCTGAAGGTTTCCATGATCGTCGACATGTTGGGATATTGCCTAGAAAAGGATCCCTGGAACCTTTGCCTCCTCTTAGTCTTGAGCTTGCAAGCACACATGAAGAAGCAGACATGCGTGTAGGAGTCCATGTTGCTTCCAGCTTTAGGAATGGAAGTTCTTCTGTCATTGTGCGGGCCAATGACACAGATATTCTGGTGATACTTTTGCAACACTCCTCTACGCTGTTAGATACGAAAGAGAACAAAAAGAAGGAGCTATTCCTTCAATTTCCTGACAGAATTTTCCCTGTGCACGAGCTAGCTATTTCTCTTCCACGGGACTTTATTGTCAGCATTGGACTGCTACACTGCCTTAGTGACACTGACACGACGAACTTTGCATATTCTCTGGGGAAGAAGACATTTGTGAAAGCAGCTTTGAAATTTGATCTTGTTAGTGATTTGGCGAAACTGACGAGAAAAGTCAAGATTGACCTCGTCAATATATCAAATTATATTGAGGAAGTGACGGAGGTGGCAAGAAAAATAACAATCGCAGCCTATGGAAAGAATCCTACTGACTTTAACTCCTTGAATGACTTTCGAGTGCACTTATTCCATAGGAAAAAATCGTTAAAAAATCTTCTGCCCACTGAAAACAGCTTTAAATATCACATCCTTAGAGTTGTATATCAGTGGGGAATCGTTTTACAGGCTATGGAGTCTGAACCAATAGTTTTAGACCCCCTAAATTTCGGATGGATATGCAGTGACGCTTTCGGGGCTTTTCCTCTGACAAATTCATTGTCGCAGTGGCTGATTTCTATAAGACGTATCGCATTTCATTGCAAGTGTAGAAATGTGTGTAATTGAAATTGCTCCTGTGCTGGAATCCGCAAGTGCGACTTGCTTTGTGCTTGTGCTGGGTCATGCGATCTTTCTGAAAGTGACGACGAGTTTGACTTAATAATAACTTAAAAAACATTGCTAAACATATTGAAGTTATGTATATTCGACCAATCGTATGTTAATAAAATTGTAAAAAGCAAAAGCTTGTAAAAGCAGTTTGAAGCATATTGAAGCTGTTGTGCTTGGAGCAGGATTATTTATTTTCTTTTCTGGTGTGATAAATTAACGATCGCCTAATGTTTTGGCTAGGTATGAAAGAGACAACTACAATAGTGACGGAGACCACATTACCTTTCCATAACAAACAACAAAAGTAGGAAGAATAATAGGGAAATCTTTTTGCAAGACAGTGGAGATAATTTGAATGAATATTTCGGCCCTATGTCCAAGGGCCGTCCTCAGCAAGACAAAAATATATGAAAGAAAAAAGACTCACAGCAACATGCAACCATTAAAACCAAAAATTAAAAAAATTTTTCAAAGCAGTCCTAGCATCCTTACTTCAGCGAAGTTCAACCAGGACTGATAAAAAGTTAGGTAAGATAAGGCGATTCAATGAGAAGAAAGAAAAGTAAATTGAAAACACGTTCTTATTGCTAATCCAGCTTTTTTGGCAGCTAACCTCAAAGGTCTTTTTGTGACCAGTTCTGTGTTAATGTCTATCGGTTTTTTAAAATATTTTGTAAGATCATTTTTAATTAAGCGCAAACAACAGCATAAAGATGATATAGTCAAAGCTCTAAATTCTAGTATTTCCGTTGTTTCATCTGATTGTGCATTAGGCAGCCATATTTTTGAAAATTCTAGCCACAATATACTTTTTGATGAATCCGCCCTTATTAGCAATGACCTAGGCATAAAACAGGTAGTCCGAGAATCAATTGAAATCAGACTTAATATAAATAATAATTTTTCCTTAAATCGAGAGTTGGGGGAATACACGCTAAATGCTCTATACGGAACTTTAATTAAAAATGATCTTACAAAATATTTAAAAAAACCGATAGACATTAACACAGAGCTGGTCACAAAAACAACTTTGAGGTTAGCTGCCAAAAAATCTGGATTAGCACGAGGAACGTGTTTTTAAATTATTTTTCTTTCGTCTTATTGAATCGCCTTGTTTCACCTTACTTTTTATCAGTCCTGGTTGAACTTCGCTGAAGTAAGGATACTAGGACTGCTTTGAAAATTTTTTTAATTTTTGGTTTTATTGGTCGCATGTTGTTGTGAGTCTTTTTTCTTTCATATGTTTTTGTCTTGCTGAGGACGGCACTTGGACATAGGGCCGAAATATTCATTCAAATTATCTCCACTGTCTTGCAAAAAGATTTCTCTGTTGTTCTTCGTACTTTTGTTGTTAGACAACTACAATATTCTAGTTGAAAGCTGGACTTAGTCTCAGTGAAATAGAAAAATCAACGAACTTAGTTGCAAAAAACCACCGAGCGCACCTTTGGCGCTTATATTCTCGATATATTCGTAATCAGCATGGTCGATTTAGTCCAAAACCTCTCTCAAATCACTTGTCCCCCTCATATTGCTATTTTGTCAGATTTTCAACTTTGGTTCCCCGACTATAGAATATTCCGAGAATTTAGTGCTTTCGAGCATAGTACGAAATACTACTTGTTTACTTCATTGTTCGCTTGTCTCTCAGCTCAGTGCCTTTTTCGGAAGCCTGTCAATATTACCATTGCTTACCGCTGCTGGTTAACATTACCAGCAGTATTAAATAAGAAGAATTCAAAACAAGCTTCATCTTAAATGATTAAAATTCGGATTTTAATCAAAAGTCTAAGTTTACTTGGATCCAACATGAAGTTTTCCTGAAATGGGTAGATGCTCTTGGTTTAAGGCATTTTTATTATCAAATAGTGAAGGCTATGTTATAGTATGCAGAACGCTGGCTAGTTTAAAAACGTATATAAATACAGTGCACCTGTTGGGCTAAAAAATTGGTTCAATTTAAAGTAATTCTATAAAAAGAAATATAATGTTTAGCTCTATATTATAAACTTTTTAGTTTCGCTAGATGTTGGTATTATATGATGTACCAGCATCCGTAGAATACAGTCAGCCTTGGTCAACTTTATAAAATACCAAATTTTCTTCAAGAACCACCAAAGCAAAAACTCTGTTTAGCTTTTGCTGAGTGATTTTATAATATTGACATTTGTTTTCCCTTTTTTCCTCTCAGTTAGTCTTTAACTGGTTTTCACAGGCAGAACTGTTCCTAGGGTTGGTGGTGCCGAGGGAAAAAAAGAATTACAGACTCCCTTCCCAATTTAAATATAAGCAAAAAAGTGGAACCAAATTGGGCAATTCTCCAGTCGTAGTGCCCCCCGACCACGGCGTCTGGGGTAACTGCCCTGGTTGCCCCCCTAGGAATGGCTCTGTTCAAGGGTTATAGAACCTGTGGGGGAGGGGGGAATAATAGATCTGCGAACAATTGTTATCTGTTGAAGGGACTCCAAGCCATGCTGAAATCAAATTATTCTCACATAGTATTAATATGTAAGAATGGTTTTGATTTAATTTGTCTTTTTTTACATTGTGGTCTCCGATCCCTCGGTGCCTTCATAAAAATGTTAACAAAACAGTGACTGTTCATATTACGTACATCTTTAAGATATTGCATTATTATATTTTTTTGTTGCAATTTTTTATGGACAAGGCTTCGATTTATTTGTCCAGCGCAAGATGAATTTTACATCTAATCGTGCTTCTACACGACGCCACAGAAACTTTCCCACTAGCGTAACATAAGATTTTGCGTAATAATGCTATGTACTCTTCGGAGTACATAGATAATGTTATGTACTCTTCGGAGCAAATTTTGTCCGTAACACAGGGCATTGTATGCTCGAGATCTTCGCATAATTATACTTGCGTAAGCTTATGTTACGTAATAGAATAGTCAACAAAGTAGAATTTTGCGGTGAGCAATCAATAAATTATAAAGATAAATAAATAGACTTGTCGTAGAAAGTCTTTCACCCTTGATTAGAGCTTGAACCTCCATCTTCACCCACATTCTCAATTTTTGAATAGTTTGCTTACGATGATTGTTATTATTTTAGACGATGACAAGAGTGGTTTTATTTGTTTTTCCGTTAACCTAGTGTGAAAGTACTATTTTAAGCGTAAAACGGTATATTTAACGTAATGGGACTTACGGTACTTAGCATAACTTGCGTACTTAGCATAAAAGATAACATATGTAGTGTAAAAGTCGCTTTTTTTCTATGTTTATTCTCATGATAAATGTATAAAACGAGCACAGGTTTTCATATTTATGACACTTAATCTGTTTCCTTCGTTACATTGTCACGGCTTTGATGTATATTTGAAGGAGTTCGATACATAAAATAAATGAGATGGTGTTGCAACTTTCGAAAGAAAGCTTCAAGTCAGGGTAAGAGCATAAGTCATTAGTAAAAAAAAATTAATAACGGAACTTTCTAATTTAATCTCGAAGAATGTACATCAAAGGCTTCTAGTTATTTTTAACTATCACCCCTTGAGTAGTACTCAAATTTAAAGGAACGATTTAGAAAGGTTGTTAATCTTAACCAAAATCATCTATAGATAGGTAAGTACTTCTCTTATTATAAAACTGGTCTGTAAAAATAGATTTTCTATATATTGCTGTAAATTTACTTGATAGGTTTGAATGTTTTTTAATCTAAAGAAAAACGGAGAAAGCTGTATCATGCCCATGTTCTAGTTGGTGTTTAGAATTTGTTTTTGCTGAGAGCTAGTGTTTTTAATTTTAAAATATCAGTTAATTTAGGAAATGTGTCAACACAAATTCTTAAGCTGAAGGAAAGGCCGTATCCAGGGCGAGGAGGTTACAGGGTTTGAACCTCCTCCCCCCTCCCTGAAATTTTTGTCCTACTCGTAAAAACGCAGCAAAAATCCATATAAACACGTTTTTAATGCATTTTTAAGCTTGTTTGCCCCCCCTCCCCTCCCGAATAAATTCCTGGGTGTGGCCTTAGCTGAAGGTAAAAATATTTTTTGACTTTTTTTTTGTTCTGAAACCATTAATTTTTCTAATAAGAAAACTTAGTTATTTCTTTACAGAAATAACACTGTGGGCTGTTAAAATAAATCTGATATATTCTGAGTTAAGGTTTAAAATTTACATTAGAAAAAGAAAAAGACTTTTTTTATCCAGACGAATTTTTGAAAGAAATTTTCATTTTTTTTTATTTAAATCCGATGTATTTAATATACAAAGTAAATGAAAAGCAGCCTATAGGAAGGGTTGTTGTTTACTGATAATATTAAAGGACATAAATCTTATAATAGACAGAGCAATTCAATTTTTTTACACAATCGTTTATTGAAGAGGCTTCCAGATGTTTCGTGTCTATTGCTTCGAGTCTAGCGTTCTAGTTTCAGTGAAATGTTAATGAATATTGAATACGTGCAAGAAAAATTTAACCCGAGCAAAACAACCACAAAATTAACCCCAAAAATTGAACTCAGCAGAATTCAAAACAAAATATCTTCAAGCCATACAAAAGTCAACCCAACGCTCGGCCTTCAACCCAGACTCGATCCTCAACCCAGAATTCAACACAACCCAAGCGTAATTATGTTAAAATTGCATTGGAAATAAGTAAAAGACTTTAATTTTTGCACGGGTTTGAGTCCCTTGCATTTATTCATAAAGACATAAATACATGCCATTACCCCCACAAAGGTTCCATGATCTGTGAAGGTCATTTAAAGAGTAACTTAAAGAAAAAAAGGAAGAAAGAAAAAAGGGCATACAAACATTATAAGATCGCTAATCAAAAGCTAAAGAGTACCTATCTTTGTAGTTTTGAGTTAAATTGAGTTTTTTTGTCAAGGTAACCAAAGGTTGACTGCATCAGACATGCGAACAGTAGTGAAAGCGAAAATCATTTTGTATTACGCTGGAAATGCCTAGGTTCTTGGATTAATCTAGCAACAATGACAACTCATTTTTAAATATATAACGTTATTTAGAACGTGTTTACCATCTCCAGAATAATAGACTCCCGTCATTAAAGGATACTGAAAACTGATAGAACATAAAACTCAAGTTCGGTTCTGTGAAAAAAAGCGATGTCGTATAACGCCAACACCTTGCAAAACAAAAAGTTTATTAAAGCAACTTAAATATTTTTTGGATTCCTTTTTCATAATTACTTTACATTGGGCAAAGAAACGCCAAAAGGGCTAACAGGTACACTGTAATTACATACTTTTAAACTAGCCTACGTTCTATGTACTAACACAGCCTTAACTATTTAATAATGAATAAAAGGAAATTATTACAAATAATCCACTGATTTTAGGAAATTTTCTTGTTAGATACAATTAAAAGTAGACTTTTAGTTGAAATTTGAATCTTATAATAAGCATGCTTTGATTTCTTCTTCTTCAACTGTGCTCGGTAACACTGTACTATCAGCGCCGCTAGTAGTTCTTAATCAATTAGCTTTGCGAGTCAGCTTTTTCAGTCTTATGCAACCTATGATTGTAAAAGTTAAGTTTAGGTTAGATTATGCTAGTTTAGATTGGGTTAGGTTAAGTTAAATTTGGTTCTAAATATCAGAAATGGGTTAAAAACCTAGCTTAAGCTAACCTAAACCAACCTATATAGTACCGCTCCCCGGCACTCGGTACGCGGCAGGCTTCTATATATGGGTTCTCATTGTCGCTTGTCTTCTAACCGCAGACAATTAGCTGTCTTTTCATATTGCGGTCTTTTCAAACATATTTGATTATTACAGCAAGTCCGATTTCTGACCACGGTATCTACTAAGTTTAAAAGATTTTGTTTTCTTGTTTAAGATTTTGCAATTTGTTTTGATCCCTTGTTAAAATATATACAAATATTTTTCAATTACCAGCCGCCGGTCCCCATCATTTGGCACGCTTCTATATATAGATTCTCATTGTCGCTTTTCTTCTAACCGCAGCCAATTTGCTGTCTTTTCATACTGCCGTCTTTTCAAAGATAGTTGATTATTAAAGCAAGTCCGATTTCTAACAATGATATCTACTAAGCTTCAAACTTTTGGTTTTCTTTTTTAAGGTTTTCGAATTGTTGGGATTCCTTTTCAAAATATCTATTCATCATTTTTAATAATTGCAAATTTTCTTTTTTTGGGCCTTGCTACTGATATTATATAACTGATTGCATTCAAACCTGTAACCTTAATCACGTAGCGAGTGGATTTTATCGAACAAAAAAACAAACTAATTTAAAAATTCTCAGGTATTTTTCTAGAATTAAATCACTAAAATTGTTGCTCAGGCACCGTAAATATTTTTGCAGTTTACATAATAACTTTAGCGATCCTGAACTGAACTTAAAATTTTTTTCAACGTTTTTTTCATGTCTTAAAAAGACATTGCTAATACTTATAAGAAAAGAAATTCGGTAATGATGTTTTTCTAACAGCGATTTCTACTAAGCTTCAAACTTTTGGTTATCTTTTTTAAGGTTTTTGAATTGCTGCAATCCCTTGTTAAAATATATACATACATTTTTGTAATTACCAGGCCCGGGCACTCGGTACGCGACAGGCTTTTATATATGGATTCTCATTGTCGCTTGTCCTCTAACCGCAGACAAGTTGCTGTCTTTTCATACTGCAGTCTTTTTAAAGACATTTGATTATTAAAGCAAGTCCAATTTTTAACAGCGTGCAGGGTGTGGTATGTTTTTTTTTTTTTTTGCCCTGTGAAGGCACACCCTTTCTTTGGATTTAAAATTTTTATTGACGTTGAACCGTAGAACCCACACAAAAGATAGGGAGTTCGGAAGTAAGAAGAAACCTAAAAAAAGCGTAATGGTTCAAATGTGGTTGTATCTCTAGTAAGGACATAAACCACCGGGTACTTTCCACTCATATCCCCCACTCAAATTTTTGAAACCCGTTAACATGAGAATTCAACTGCATGCTTAATTAAAAACTTACTCTTGTTCCTCGAAGTTATTTTAAATGACAAAGCAAGTTATTTTAGTTTGGCAAGCTTCAGTGGAAAATAAAATGCGGAAATGGCAGCGTTTTTGCGTCTCCAACTACTACCAGTGACGGGGCCCTCTTATTCAATGGAGCATTGGATGGCACTGTAAGCTGTATCAACTCTGAAGGAGAAAAATGGAAGAAAAGTCTAGGAAACCCTATTTTTAGCTCTCCTCTTCCCTTTGATGACGTAGTTGTTTTTGGATGCGTCGATGGTTGCGCCTATGGTTTCGACTTCGCTGGAAATGAGGTATTTTATCAAATTAATTAAAAAAAACTTTTTCCACAAAATAAGTTTTTCAAAGAAAAGTAAAGAACTCCATTAAACAAATAATGAGCAAGAATAAAATCAAATAATCTACCAAGCGTGAAACTACCACAAATCAGCATCGATAAATAAATGAAACCCAAAACGAACAGAAATTACAATAAATAACCGAGTCAAACTCAAAACGAGCAGAAATTAACACAATTTGGGCGCAAAACGTTGCCATGCATTTCCAAGGCCAGAACATAATTTGCGCTTTACTGAAAAAAAAATAAATGCTTTTACTTTTATAACTTGAATAAATCAAATTTGATTCTTTGATAGCTTGGATACACTTAGGCTATTTTGATTTGGTTAAATTTTAAGAGCAGAAGCAGCCCCGACAGTTTGAACATAATACCCTCAGTCGTTCTTGGGATACTGCTGAGATGCCTTATTGGAAATTAGCACTAACACAGTGCATTTTAATTTAATCTTATGGCAACATGTAGTTTTTAAACATAAAGTCAAATGGGAGGGTGGGCGTGGGAGGGGGGTTTAGTTTTCCTCTAATGACTTTTGACTATTAAAAAGGCCATCAGCCCTTTCTATTGTCAATCGAATGAGCCCTTTTCAAAGTTTATATGACAGCTCCTTTGATAAA
This sequence comes from Artemia sp. Qi Xiang Cuo, assembly GCF_049724085.1. Taxonomy (NCBI): domain Eukaryota; kingdom Metazoa; phylum Arthropoda; class Branchiopoda; order Anostraca; family Artemiidae; genus Artemia; species Artemia sp. Qi Xiang Cuo. The sequence goes on from NC_142803.1 coordinate 47,907,701, forward strand.
AAGTGCCCTGATCCAAACAACAACAACAACAACAAAATGATACATTATACCCACATCTATCTTTACTATAAAAATGTCAAGCCTTCCAGTCACTTTCGACTATTAAAAAGGGTAGTAGACCTTTCAATTTCCAATCGAATGAGCAATTTTCTAATTTCTATAACAATGCTTTCTATTAACACATTATAAACCCCCCTGGCGAAGACTACAACCCTAACCGTCAGAACTGTGAGGGTGGTTGTCATTCTCTAAGACCTGGTTTCCAGAACTTTCAACTACGTTAAACAAAACGGCTTTCTAAAAATTTTGATTGAATGTGTCTGAGACAATGGTGGGCGTGAGAGGGGCGTTAGTCTCTCCAATCACTTTCAACTATTAAAAAAGGAACTAGCCCTTTCAATTTCCAATCAAATGAGCCCTTTTGAAGTTTCTACCACAACGCTTTCAATAAAAACCTTATATGCCCCCAGGGGATAACTTAGAACCCTCGCCCTGAGGGCTGGGGGGGGGGTTGTCATCCTCAAAGACCTAATTTCCAGAACTTTCTACTACGTTGAACAAAATAGCTATCTGAAAATTTTAATTCGATGCGTCTTGCGGAATGATGGGCGTGAGAGGGGGGTTAGTTACCCTCCAATCACTTTCGATTATTAAAAAGGGCACTATCTCTCTCAATTTCCAATTGAATGAGCCCCTTTTCAAGTTTTACGAGAAATCTATCTTTAAACACTTTATATGTCCCCAGGGAATAACTTACAACCTTCGCCCTGGGGAGTCTTGGGGTTTGTCATCCTTAAATACATTATTGCCAGAACTGTCAACTACGTTGAACAAAATGGCTATCTCTAAACTTTGATTGAATGTGTTTGGGGAAATGGTGGGCGTGAAAAGGGGGTTAATTACTCTTCACTCACTTTCGACTATTAAAAAGGGCACTTTCAATTTCCAATCAAATGAGCCCCTTTTGAAATTTCTACAGCAAATTTCTATATAAACCTTATATGCCCCCAGGACATAACTTACAACCCTGGCACTGAGGGCTCTGATGGGATTATTATCCTAAAAGACCTAATTTCCAGAACTTTCGACGACGTTGAACAAAATGGATATCTCAAAATTTTGATTGGATGTGTTTGGGGAAATGGTGTGTGTGAGAGGGGGGTTAGTTGCCCTTCAATCACTTTTGACTATTAAAAGGGTACTAGCCCTTTCAATTTTCAATTGAATTAACCCTTTTTGATGTTTTTACAACATCGCTTTCTATAAAAACCTTACATGTTCCCAGGACATAACTTACAACCCTTGCCCTGAGGGTTGTGGGGGGGATAGGTTTTCATCCTTAAAGACCTAATTTCCAAAACTTTCAACTACGTTGAATAAAATGGCTAGCTAAAAATTTTGATTGGATGTGTTTGGGGAAAAGGTGCGTGTGAGAGAGAGGTTAGTTGCCCTCAAATCACTTTCGACTATTAAAAAGGGCACTAGCCCTTTGAATTTCCAACGAATGGGCCCTTTTTCAAGTTTCTACGACAAAGTTTACAATAAAAACCTCATATGCCCCCAAGGGCATAACTTATAACCTTGCCCTGAAGACTGTGGGGGGAGTGTCCTGCTCAAAGGTATAATTTCCTGAACTTTGAACTGCGTGGAACAAAATGAATATCTCAAAATTTTGATTGGCCATGTTTGGGGAAATGGTGGGCGTGGAAGGGGTGTTAGTTGTCTTCCAATCCCTTTCAACTATTGAAAAGGGCACTAGCCATTTCAATTTCCAATCGAATGAGCCCTTTTTGAAGTTTCTACGACGACGCGTTCTATAAAAACCTTATATGCCCCCAGGGCATAACTTACAGCCATTGCCCTGAGGGCTGTGGGGGAGTGTCCTTCTCAAAAACATAATTTCCATCTGGAAATCCACAACACTGAACAAAATGGCTATCTAAACATTTTTATTGGATGTTTTTGGGGAAATGGTGGGCGTGGATGGGGGGCCAGTTGCCATTCACGCGTTTTTAAACACCAGGCAGGATACAGGCAGTTTCATAATTTAATCAATTGGGCCCTTTTTGACTCTTATACAGCGACATGGCCAATAAAAACCGCGCATGCCCTTAGGGCATGACTTACAACCCTTGCCCAGATGGATGTGAGGGGGTTGGAATCCTCAAAGACCTAATTAACCGAACTTAAAACTACATTGAATAAAATGACTATCTCAAAAATGTTGATTGGATGTGTTTGGGGAAAAGGTGGGCGTGAGAGGGGGGTTAGTTGCCCTCCAATCACTTTCGACTAGTAAAAAGGGCACTAGCCCTTTGAATTTCCTATCGAATGGAGCTTTGTTGAAGTTTCTACGACAACGCCTTCTATAAAAACCTTATATGCCCCCAGGGCATAAATTACAACCCTTGGATTTGGGGGAATGTTGGGCGGTGGGGCTAATTGCCCTCCAATCACTTTCAACTATTAAAAAGGGCATTAGGCCTTTGAATTTCCAATCGAATGAGCTTTTTTTGAAGTTTCTATGACAACACCTTCTATAAAAACCTTATATCCTCCCAGGGCATAACTTACAACCCTTGCCCTGAAGGCTGTGGGGGGTGTCTTCCTCAAAAATATAATTTCTATCTGGAAATTAACTACGCTGAACAAAATGGCTATCTCAAGATTTTGATTGGATGTGTTTCGGGAAATGGTGGGTATGGAAGAGTTGTTAGTTGCCTTCCAATCGTTTTCGACTATTAAAAAGGGCACAAGCCACTCCAATTTCCAATCGAATGAGCCCTTTTCGAAGTTTCTACGACAACTTCTTCGATACGACGTGCCCTGTTAATGAAAAAAAAAATAATAAATGATACATTGTGCCAACATCGTTCTTATATGCCCTCAGGGCATAACTTAAAACCCTTGCCCCGAGGATTGTGGGGGATTGTCCTCCTCAAAAACATATGTTCTATTTGGAAATCAACTACGCTGAACAAATTGGCTATCTCAAACTTTGATTGTATGTGTTTGGGGGACTGATGGGCGTGGGGGGGCTAGTTGCCCTCCAATCACATTAGACTATTAAAAAGGGCACTAGCCCTTTGAATTTCCAATCGAATGAGCATTTTTTGAAGTTTCTACGACAAAGCCTTATAAAAAACCTCATATGCCCCCAGGGCATAACTTAAAACCCTTGCCCCGAGGGTTGTGGGGACCCTTGCCCCGAGATGTCTATCTGGAAATCAACTACGCTGAACAAAATGGATGTCTCAAAGTTTTGATTGGATGTGTTTGGGGGAATGATGGGCGTGGGGGGGGCTAATTGCCCTTCAATCACTTTTGACTATTAAACTAGTAACTTCAATCTCTAATTGAATGAGCCTTTTTCGAAGTTTTTACGACAACTCCTTCGATACGAAGTGCTCGGGAATGGAGAAAGAAGAAAAATGAATAATAAATTGTGCCTACATCGTTCTTTACATAGGCAGCGCTATCGCGCTGCCTATGATTTGTATTTTTTTATAATTTCTTTTGTATAAAATTATTAAGGTTTAATCGTAGCAATAATTAATTTTTAATCGTTAAATTCCAATTATAGCTATTGAAGAAAATTTCACCTCCGTGAGGCAAGGTCAATCACTCATTTTGCACTATGAGAATGTAGTGTTTCATCTTTGTTGTTTACCAAGTTCTCCTTAGCGACCGTATTTGTTGCATTACCTGGATTCTTAGCCCACAAACGATTCTTCCGAGCTCGATAATTTAATTTTTGTGTGTTGGTAATTACGTTCTATGTCATTTCGATACATTAGGTTAAGGAAGTACAGTGAATACAAAGGCAGTACTATGAAGATTTTCTTCGACAGTGAACTCCATTATGTCGCGAGAAATCAGAGATGTCACGAGAAAAAGGAAATGCAAGAAGAAGAAGAAAGGCTGAATTTTTTTCCTTAGCAATTTAAATGCTCTCTTTTCCTTGATTTTAATTTATTGTAGTCTCTAGGAGAGCAGAATATCCTCTAAATGCCTGCCCATAAAATTTTGGTTTTAGAATGTAAGTATCCAAAGGTTGAATTTCAACATTTTTTACTGCAACATTCCTAAAAGAGATGAAAAGAGTTCTCTCAAATCTAAACCTCGATTTTGATGATTAATATTGTTATGAAAACCAAAATGAAACGTTTAGATATTATAACTAAAGCGAACACTGTTTTGATTCCCAAACCGGTGAAGAGTCTTGTATTAAATGATTGTTTCTTAGTAACTTTTCCGTTTGTATTGGGTCCGACTTTTCTGAGTATTATTATTCATAAATTAAATATGAGACCTCAGAGGGTAATAATGAAGTCAAAGAGTGGAAATTCCTTAGGTGTAGACGAATTATCTACAAATATTTCAAAAAACTTCGCTAGTGTAAATTCTGTTCCATTGCTTCGTATCTTTAATATATCCATACTACTTGCGATATTCTCAGAAACATGGAAAGTTACCCGAGTCCCTCCAATTTTAAAAAAGGAGATCTAATCATTCAACTGAACGAGCTATTGCCGCACTTTTACTAAGTATTAATAATTATCTAAATGATAAAAATCAAGTTTCTACTCTTTTTTATTACATGAATAAGGAATTTTAAACGATAAATAATACAATCATGCTTGAAAAAATGAATAATGAGGGAATCAGAGGTAAATGACTTTAATTATTAAGATCTTAATTGCATGGCCGAAAAATTCATGTGGATGTAAATGGTCAAGTACCAGGTTCTAGGTCTCTAGATAATATTGGTGTCCCTCAGGGGTCTGTGCCTGGGCCCTTATTATTCATGATTTATATTAATGATTTACCAAGATGTTTACCTCGTAACGATTCCTTAGCTGTAATTTTTTGCAGATGATACTGCAGGGACAGTAAAAGCTTCAACTCCTTAATTGCTTGTTGAAAATTTAATGACAATAGTGTATTCTCGTAATACGTGGTTCTCTTGTAACTATCTGGCCCCAATTTTATCAAAAACTGAGCTCATGATTTTTGGACGCTCAAGGCAGGCAAATGATAAGATCAGGATAGAGAAACTAATCTTAGGTCAAAATAAGAAAAAAATGTTAAGTCTTTTAAGTACCTTGGGATCATTATAGATGAGATGCTGTCTTTTCGCAAACACTCTAATTATTTGTGTCTGAAGCTTGCCCATAATTGGGATGCCTTTATAGATTAAAGCACTTGTTTCATTTTGCATTCTTAAAATCTCCTATCATTCACTTATTGATCCCTATTTTAAATATTGTCCTATAATTTACCTCAATATGTTGACGGTTCTCTTACAACCCCTGCAGATAATCCAGAATAAGGCAGTCAGAATTCTCAGATCTTTTATTCCTCGCCCTTCAGAACTACACCATCTATCAGAAACCCAAACCCTCTTTTTATTTCTATATATACTTGATCTCAAACAACTAAAAGAATTACAAACAGCACTGTGGTTTTTTGACATTCATTCTCCAAAAAAACTATTTCCATGATATAACTATGGCCACTGTTCCCGTCTTTTCTTTCCATGTTCGTTTCAAGAAGCTTCATATCTCTCTACTTAACTCAGAATGGACTAGATTTTCATTAAGGTACCAGATCCCCTATATTGCAAATAAATTTAACATACCCGAAGTAATTCCTAAGAATTCTAAAGTAATTCTAAAGAAAAAATGTATTGAAGATTATTCTTATTCGGGATGTGGGGACTTGCAAATGCTAGATTTATTTTTAGTTTTGGTTTAGTTTAAACTCGCGTTGGGTTGGGCTCTACTCTTTTTCTTCCTTCTTTCGTCTTCTTTTTTTTTGCCTTTTGCTGCTTGTTTTCTTGATCTGTATTATTTTTGTCTGAAGATGTATTGCTTTGAAGTGTTAAATTTATCTTTATGTTCAATGTATTAGGCTAACACATCGAGCGCTGCTCTCTGTTAGCTAAAGTGGAACACTGTTTGTTATAAATATTGTGTTGATAAAGATTTACCTTGCCTTACTATAGTAAACGGTATCATTAAAATTGGAATCTTTTGTCAAAAGCATTTGATAAATTTATAAAAAATAAATTATATTATTTCTAAAAAGAAGAAAGTTGTATCTATATTCAGTTTTGAGTGAGTCAACCGCTCAACTGAGTGAGATAAGTAGCAGGTTCGGTTATTCATTAATTATTGTTTTATCTGTTCAGTAATTCATTACTGAGAAAAAGTTATTTTCCTTGACAACATGCTTAGACATAAAAAACTCCCAATACACCGATCTTTCTCAAACCTTGAAGGCGGGTAAAAGTGAAAACAAATGGATCGCTCCACGTGGTGCTGCCTGTTTCATTTGTTTTCTATAATCTGAACTAGTATCAATAGTGGATTAGGAGTATATCCATTAAAGTGTGATAGGAAATACATGTTACTATGTTAACTAAGTAGAGCTTTCGATATATTTTGTACAGAGAACTGATAAAGAAAGTTAAATCATACGAGATTGTGAGTTAGCTGTATGACATCGTTGAAAGTTAGTTAAATAATAGCCGCATGAAAGCTTTTCTTGGCCATGTTACCTCCTCTGACTACCTGCTAGAAGTTTGGGCTTCCCAGTAGGGTAGTATAGTCCCACTCTTTTCATTGTATATACACATCAATATCATGGGGGGACTACCTAGTGAACCATCTACACCACGCTGTGTTGAACTAGGTGTTTTTGGTTTGTTTTTGTTTTGGAGAGGTTACAGCCTCCCTCTTGTCTTGGAAGATCCTATTTTATTGTTTAAAGTAAACATACCTAAAGGTCCTTATTCTCGAAGTACTGTTGAACAAAAGTTAACTTTTAGAATAAAGATCGGAAGGTGGAGGGGACGACAGCCCCTCTCATTTTTAACAAAACACCGAATATGATATTAAACCAGACGGAAATTAAAATTCTAAAACATAAGTTATTTTAAATGAAAGTAAAGAGTAATTATAAAGTTGCAAATTCGAACACAAATTTTCCTACATGTGGGGGAGATCTGGACCACCCTTCACCTCCCAGCCCTTTATGCTAAAGTTTGACTTTGGATTTTCCATACTTTTGGAATGAATGCTCTAACAGAACTGTAGTGTCATGAAATATATGACTTTTATTTATGACAATGCTTCTAGAAGGAAAGGGATCATTTAATTGTATTAGGTTTAAAAATAAATTGTTCAGTTCAACCATTTTGAAACGCAATAGGTAAATAAAACCCTTGAAATTACCAAATGTTTGTTTTTATTTTATTCGATAATGCTTTCAGGAAATTACTAGTTAAACATTAGCTTAAGGGGCAGGAGGCTACAAGTCTGCAGCCTCTTTCGTATATTGGATATACACTGTTTGTTTAAAATACCAAGGATATCAAAATGAAAACATTGTTTGCCCCCTGGCTCCATCTTAGGTCTATTCGTGCCTGAAAACCAGGGTTTTCCATGATTTTTCTTTTGGTTGTTACGAAGTTTCACCAGTGTTTCCAAATATGGAAAAATAATATGCGGAAACTAATTTGCTAAATTTTACGATGCTTCTCGTTCGTCAAAATTCAAACACAAGAAAATCTGCTGATTCTCAGTTCGTTAATAGCTCGTTATTTATGATATCCACAGGTTCAAGTGTTATTAGCCTATGACACACACATGGCAGTCAAGGATATTTTCATCGTGGCTTCTGAGTAAAAAGATTGAATTTAATGTGTGCTTTACATAATTGGGTAATAAAACAAGAGAGCGCTGCTCTCTGTTAGCTAAAGTGGAACACTTTTGTTATAAATATTGTGTTGTTAAAGATTTACCTTACCTTACTATGGTAAACGGTATCATTAAAATTGGAATCTTTTGTCAAAAGCATTTGATAAATTTATGAAGAATAAATTATATTATTTCTAAATAGAAGAAAGTTATATCTATATTCAGTTTTGAGTGAGTCAACCGCTCAACTGAGTGAGATAAGTAGCAGGTTCAGTTATTCATTAATTTGTTAATTATTATTTTATCTGTTCAGTAATTCATTATTGAGAAAAAGTTATTTTCCTTGACAACATGCTTGGACATAAAAAACTACCAATACACCGATCTTTCTCTAAACTTGAAGGCGGGTAAAAGTGAAGACAAATGGATCGCTCTACGTGGTGCTGCCTGTTTAATTTGTTTTCTATAATCTGAACTAGTATCAATAGTGGATTAGGAATATATCCATTAAAGTGTGCTAGTAAATACATGTTACTGTGTTAACTAAGTAGAGCTTTCGATATATTTTGTGCAGAGAACTGATAAAGAAAGTTAGTTAAATAATAGCCACATGAAAGCTTTTCTTGGCCATGTTACCTTCTCTGACTACCTGCTGGAAGTTTGGGCTTCCCAGTAGGGCAGTATAGTCCCACTCTTTTCATTGTATATACACATCAATATCATGGGGGGACTACCTAGTGAACCATCTACACAACGCTGTGTTGAACTAGGTGGGGTTTTTTTTGGGGGGGGGGAGAGGTTACAGCCTCCCTCTTATCTTGGAAGATCCTATTTTATTGTTTAAAGTAAACATACCTAAAGGTTCTTATTCTCGAAGTACTGTTGAACAAAAGTTAACTTTTAGAATAAAGATCGGAAGGTGGAGGGGATGACAGCCCCTCTCCTTTTTAACAAAACACTGAATATGATATTAAACCAGACGGAAATTAAATTTTTAAAACATAAGTTATTTTAAATGAAAGTAAAGAGTAATTATAAAATTGTAAATTTGAACACAAATTGTCCTACATGTGGGGAGATCTGGACCACCCTTCACCTCCCAGCCCTTTATGCTAAAGTTCTACTTTTGATTTTCCGTACTTTTGGAATGAATGCTCTAACAGAACTGTAGTGTCATGAAATATATGACTTTTATTTATGACAATGCTTCTAGAAGGAGAGGGATCATTTAATTGTATTAGGTTTAAAAATAAATTGTTCAGTTCAACCATTTTGAAACGCAATAGTTAAATAAAACCCTTGAAATTACCAAATGTTTGTTTTTATTTTATTCGATAATGATTTCAGGAAATTACTAGTTAAACATTAGCTTAAGGGGCAGGAGGCTACAAGTCTGTAGCCTCTTTCGTATATTGGATATACACTCTTTGTTTAAAATACCAAGGACATCAAAATGAAAATTCAAACACAAGAAAATCTGCTGATTCTCAGTTCGTTAATAGCTCGTTATTTATGATATCCACAGGTTCAAGTGTTATTAGCCTATGACACACACATGGCAGTCAGGGATATTTTCATCGTGGCTTCTGAGTAAAAAGATTGAATTTAATGTGTGCTTTACATAATTGGGTAATAAAAGTGATTATTGAATCAGAAGTAATAAGGATTCTATGGAAATGGGACAAAGGGACAAGTAGAACAGTATGACAATTTGTCTTTTTAAAAACATGTTCTCATATAACTAATTAGCTAATTTGAACCATTAATCTTGGAAAATAGCCATATTAATGCAAAGCATGGAATTTCAGCTATTGAATGATTCAACTTTTTTTCCAATTCCTACCCTATTGGGTAACAAAATTTTAAGGTTACATTTTTGTATTATTTTGCTCATTCAGTTAGTTTTTTTATACCCAGTTTACCGCCAATTAAGGCATTGTATGTCTTTTGTCACATCAATTAGGAAAATTAGAGTTTGTAGAGCTCCATGATGATACACTTTTTCGCTCATTTTTTGCTGACTTTTCTCACACGTTCCTTATTTTCAAACTTTAAGCCCTCTAAGCTCTGAAACTGCTTGACGGCGCAGTTTCATTTTCATTAAAAATTGAATTTTCAGGTTTCTCTAATTATTTTACACTTATATTGTTGTTAAAGTTTCCAATTACCCAAATTAAAGAGCCAGATTCCACTTTGCCTCTGCTTGGTACTCTTCTCTTTCAACACTCTTCTCTTTCATTAGAATTTGTTTTTGTTGTTTGCTTTTTTTTTTTTTTTAACTTAGTTCAAAAATAAAAACATGTGTTATTTTAGTACCTTTTAGTATGGGGGTGAAACAGATGAAATGAAGTACATATTAATCCTGTTTAAGTTATAAAATTAAAAAAAACAAGTTTTTCAACTGAAAGTAAGGAGCAACATTAAAACTTAAAACGAACAGAAATTATTACGAATATGAGGGGGTTTGCTCCCTCGTCAATACCTCACCGTTTACGCCAAAGTTCGAATTTTGTTCCAATTATTTAAGAATGACCCCTGAATCACAAAGGTCGTTTAATTAGAATAAATAGCTCTTTTGAAAGTGCTAAAAAAACTGTTACTGGTTGACTGTCGGTTCTAGAGTAAAATTTTGCCGTTTCTGAGGAAGATCGTGAGCGGGCACTAAGAATGGCTTCAGCTAGAGAAAATTTACTGGGGCGGAAATTATGATTGGCCAAGATGTTGGTTCTTCATTGGTATTAGTGCCAACTTAGTCTTAAGGATACTGACGGAATCATAGTATACAAGTTCAAAAATTCTCTCAAACAGCCTTTCAGTCAATTGAAATATTTTGGAATGCATTGAGAAAGAAATTTGAGTTTATATCTGTAAAAATGTGTCAAAATATTCAAGTGTGGAGATGGGAGCTCATTTTGAAGAGCCGTCTGTTTTCTTTTTAGAATCGATGACATATTTCGACTAATAGTCTAGTAAATCTACGAAACTCTGGGACAAAATTGCAATATAAAACATTTTTATACCGTCTTGTAGAGAAAAAAATTCTGTACGATATATTAAAAGTTCCAAAAAATTCCCTGGGCGGAACGGTAAAAAACAGGGGAAAAAGGGGAAAATTGTAAAAATTCATAGACAGATTTATTGTGTGCACGAATTTCACGTCTGCCCTTTTTCTGGGCGAAGAAATCAAAAAAAGAAAGATATTTTCTCTTATCGCTGGACTTGGTTTGATTTCCCCCTTTAGCGGGGGAGGGGGAAAACAGTATCCTCAAGAGTTGTGTGATATGGCTGGTCCAAACGTTGCTCCCAAGGTTTTTTGACTCGATGATTTCAAAAACATGGTATTATATTTGTATCTTGCTTTTCTGCAGTGTTTTCACCGTAGAGGAGACAATGCATCGGGCCTTCAGAGTACGTGGGCAGATTTACTTCGACTATATAATAGAAACATAAGACAAAACTAAATGTAAGAAATGAAACAAATCAGGGAACTTCGATAATCACAGCAAAAGATAATTACGGGTTATATTAAACTAAAAAGGATAAGATCAATCATTTGTACTAAAAATCATCTTCTTTATTATAATCAACAAAAACATCTTTATTGGAACACTCAGTCCCTTGGTAGTCTTTAGAAGCAAGTGTGCAAGGCAGTCCATTTTTTTGGCAACAAAAGTGGGAACTGTCACCATTGGAACGCATGCAGCAACAACGAATCACATTTAACACATGAGGCGGAGCAGGTCCGATGTCTGTCATGATCGGAGTGAGGCGTCCGTCATGTAATCGCCAATCCCAGTCTTTCGAGTCGAGTTCTGACGCAGTATTACGCCACTCCATTATCTTATAGTAGACTCTATAAGAATGAAATTTCAGAGCCGATGGAGTTGGTGGAAGTCTCTCTGGGCTTACAAAAGATAATGTCTTTGAGCTGTTCTGTTTTTCAAGAAAAACAATGAACCTAGCTTCGCTGAGACCCTCCCCTTTCTTATTCCTGTTGAAACACAGGAAAAGATTTTCATCAGTTTGCTGAATTCTTCCTTCTAGAGCGCTGATTAAGGAACATTTCACTGTTATTCATAATTTCTTCTTGGCTTTTCAGGAACGGCAGGACATCCTGCTTTCCTATCCCAAACAAACGGGACGTCGTGTCGCAACCCAGAGAGCGTGGCCAACTTTTGATAAAATTGACGTGCCAGTATTTAGTTGACAGCGCTCTTGATTTGGTACTGGTTTCGAAGTAGAGATCCCTGGCTTCCGGAGACAGGTGATGGAGGAGAAGCAGCAATAAATCAGTTTCTTTTCCTACTACAGTGGTTACCCCTTCCTTGTCGGCATCAACACCTGTCAATGCAATCAGAACGTCCGCATCTCTCTCTGCATGAAGGACAGTGAGGCCGGCTTTGACAAGCTTCTTACCAATAGCTCGAACAATTTACTGCTTATTGTTGGGATTCCGCAAGAAGTCCTTCTTCCTTTGCAGTTTCATGCTCAGTGTGAAATCGACGGTCGGACACTGGATACCTTTCGTTCGTCTAACTTGGGTGACATCTTTGGTAGACGGACCTAAAGTGTAACCATCAAAGACGACAGAAGCATTTGAATACTCCTGTGTCACGAAGGAAACGTAACTGTTGCAAATCTGTTCGAAGTGTTTCCTGTTTCCGTTGAATATGCTGGAGTAGCCATCCGCCATCGATCATGTGTTTTCCGGCTCTTTTGATAGGACGTTCAAAGGTTCTGCCTTTGCTAATTTCCAAATAGCTTTTGCTAACTCCGCTTTATCTGGCTGTCATGGCAGGCTTGACGATTCGAAAAGGGCAGTAAGATAGATGGAGAGTTTGAATCTGAGAGTTTCTTCCAGATCCCCTCCAGCTCTAGTTGCCGCTGCTGCAAGACGTTGGAATAGAAGCTTTGCGTCCATTTTTATGCCTTCACCGTCAGCTTCGGAAATGTTGCCTTGATAGGCCATCGTAATCGCTTTGCTCCTACATTTGAAGATATAGTGACCAGTATCGGCGTCGTCCATTGACTTTAGAATTTATTTTCCTATCGCCTTTGCTTCATCCGCGTTGACATCCCTTGCTGCTGTCATGCCATTCGATATATTGCGCAATTGAGTGCAGTTGTCCTACGAACAGGACTGCGCAAAAAAAACTACTGAAGCCTCTATGTCCTTTCTATCTCTTTCTGTCCGAGCTGGTCTTGCGGAAAAGTGCTGGCCAGATGACACGTACTCAACACCGGTGAGTGACTGCATAAGCTCATTAATTTCAGCTCGTACTGGCATTGACACTGTCCAGATCAACCTTTGCGTCTAACTAATTCCATTTCCTCTCGTAATTCCCCCGCTTGTTTTCAACAACCTCATTAGTACTTGCTCAATCTTCGCAAAAAAATATCGCTTCTTCGAATCGCAAACATTCCATCCGTGATGTCTTTATACAGCTTCTGGTTACTTTCTTTCAGCTCTTCCATTTGCTGAAGAAATATTTTCACCAACTTCGTTTACAGATTGTGGCCTGCAGCTCCAAAGTAAGGGAGCATCTCAGAGATTGCTTGAAGATACTGCACTCAGTTTCCGGTCCGTTCTGCCAGGATGGCCTTCTTAAAATAAAACATTTAAAAACAGCCTGAGCTATAATAATAATAATAATAACTCTTTATTTCCATAATAGCTTATAGCTAGCAGCGGACGTCAAACAACAAGAAAATATAGCACATGAGATCAGATAAATAAATACAAAAATAAATAAACTTTTTCACAACTTTTTATAGATTTCCTTTTCAACTAGTTCCTCATTATAGTGGTTCACGAAGTATGGAACAAACGATGATCGGTACCTTTTTGATGCCTTTCGGGGTGGGGACAAAGGAGTTGGCACGACGAACTGAGGGCTCCTCTACGTGTTTTTGGCCGACTGATCTGTGATTCCTGGAAATCCTGTAATATTTTGCGATGGACATCACAGCTTAGGCATTTTTTTCCGAAACGCATCGTGAGATCGTGGTGCCTTTCAGATAGTTTCTGAAGCCTCAGTTTCTGCAGGCTGTCCTCATAGGATGTATAATTTGCCCCAAGCATTATTTGGCACGTCCGCTTCTGAATATTTTCAAACTTTTCGGTTTGGATAGCCGTTAGACCTGGGTGCCAAACGGGACAAGTATACTCGGTTTGCGGTCGGACATACATACAGTATAGACTGCGCATTATGTAAACTTGGATATTGAACCGTGTTAGGCATGCAAAGGATTTTAGGCATAGGGAAGCTTTTTGGAGGATAGACTCTATATGTGGATCCCCATTAGGTTTCTTTTTAAAGTTACTCCTAGAATTTTTATTTCATCTTTAGTTGTAAGTCCAGTGTCTTTTTGGGACGGAATCGCAGATTTTAAAAAGCTAACACGTAGAATATGGCTCTTGGTTTCACTAACTGTAAGCATTACATCTTCAAGATTATGCTTTAGCTGGGAAAATATTGATGAGATGGTGATTTCCTCTGCTAGGCTCGCTAAGGTGCGGAATGATATGCTTGACAGGTCGTCAGCAAACTTGTAGCGACTTTTTATATGTACTAGGACAGGGTTAAAAACAATCAAAAAGATCAGTGGTCCTAATTTTTTCCCTTGGGGTGCTCCGCTCCATATTTCTAGGAATTCGGATGCTTCATGCTGTGTGAGTGAAACACATTAGTGTCGATTGTGCAGGAAGCTTGCAACCATTCTCACAAGAAACTGTCGAGCACCCATTTCTTGAGCTCGGTTAATAGCTATCAGGTGTTGGATGCTGTCAAACGCCTTTACTATATCGCTGAGAAGAATTTCTGCGTGTGTCTCTTCATTCTCGAGATGTTTCATCAGACCGTCAAGAAGACATACAAGATAGTGGGTAGTACTATGTCCAGGCCTGAAACCAAATTGACGAGGGTCTAAAATAGCTGCAAGATCTCCAGATAGATATTCTCAGATAAAGCCCTCAAACACTTTGGAAAGGCACGGGATTTTTGAAATTGGGCGCAAATCGTTAGGTGAGAGGGGTATTTTTATTTTAGGAATGGGAGTTATATAGGCTGTCTTGAAGCAATCCGGGAATGTACCATCTATTAGACATTGATTGAAACAGACAGCCAAAATAGGACTAAGCTCCTCAGAGCAATGAGCTATTAACTCAATAGGAATTTCTAGAGGGTAATTACTCTTCCTGAGGTCCAGGCGTTTGAGCTTCTCGCATACTTCATGGGGGCGAAGGATCGGAATTTGTTCAATGGGTCCATTTTCAGGTAGCTCGTCAAGAGGAGGGTGTGTGCGACAAATATTTGAAAAATGTGTGTTGATCATATCAGAACTCAGAGGTTCACCATCAGAGCCGTAGATTGTCAGCTGCGTCCGAGTCCGTCTCCTGGACCTTCTGGTGGAATCTAGAGGGGTTAGACTTCCAAAGCTTGTTAACCACTTGAGCACCAAATTCCTTTTTAGATTTCTTTATTTTGAGACATATGACATTGCGCATTTGTTTAGCCTCATCTTGATATTCCAACTTATAGAGCTCATTTCTCGATTTGATTAGATCCTTAATCTCTTTATCTCTTAAAGCTAGTGGTCGTATAAGGAAAGCTCCAAATTTTCACTAAAGTTTGAATTCACTTTACGATCTTAACGACCACTAGCTTTCGGCTAAAGAAAATTTCAAGCACAAAACCGGTCGAAAATTCGGCTCGGTTTTCACAATCAGCTCGGATTTCCACTATGTGTAAATGCACCATTAGTGAATCTCGAGCAAAGTGGAAAAGAGAAGCACCAGGGAATAGGATGTTAAACTTTCGTCAAAACGGTGTTAGAGGGTTTTAAAACCGAGTTGATAGACCTTTGTCTCCTCTCCAAATTCTGAAGAGCCGTCTGACTCTCTTTTCCTTTTAGAGGATATCTTGATTTCCCCCTCTTTTTCCCTTGTAACTGCAAAATAGGGGGGGGGGGTGAAAGGCTAATGACAGAGCAATCAAAGTAACATATTCATTCTTCTCGCATTGGGAAGAAAACAAGTCTTGCAGACTGCTGTGCAGAATCTTTATTTCTCCCCTGTAAGTGGGGAAATGATGAACGACTTATTACACAGCAATAAAAAAAACACATATTCGATCTTCTTGGGCCCAAGAGCATCAGGAATGCCATTCTCAGCATCAAAAACTACCGGTCGTAGATTTTTAGTTTTCCCCTTTTCCCCCGTTTTTCACCCTGTACCGCCAAGGGGATTCTTGGGGACTTTTGGTAGGTTGTACAGAATTTTTTTCTCAACAAAATGGTGTAAAAATCATTTATATTGCAATTTTGTCCCAGATCGTCGATTTTTTCTGTAGATTTACTGGACTATAAGGAGAAACTCATTTTTAGAAGAAACTGAAAATATTAATTTTAAATATTACTTGACAAGTTAGCAAATAAAAAAGAGTGAATGTGTCTGCAGATAGAAGAATCAGGGGCAAGACAGTTCTCTCTGTAAGACTCGTCCCCCCCCCCCCCAAAAAAAAATATCCTAAAAAAACAAGTGTCGAATTGATGAAATCCGCCCTTTACCACGACCAGCTGGTTATCCACTATTCTCTCCCTCCCCTCTCTGATACAGAAGTAGAAATATTGCATTTTTGAGAAAAAACTATCAGAATTATGCCCTTTTAGATTATTTAAACGAGTTATCTTGAAACTACGTCGAATGTTTCAGATTTCCCTGTAATAAATAAATTGATTTATTTATTCAGTTAGTATTACAGTTAAGACGTTTGCCCTCAAGCTTTACCCTCACCATTTTTTCCCATTTTTTAGGATTAGGTTTTGCCATTTTGTCACAAGTTACAGTGATAATTGGGACACTGTTTAATTTCCAATTAACACACAACATCGTTTTATAATGGTTGAAACCAAAAATCAAAGTTATGCCCATCGAACCACCCATGTCCCTATCCACTGTAAAGGAAGTCAAAATCAGGAACAACTCAATAGATGTGGTTGAAGACTTTACTTATCTGGGATCCATTCTGTCAAGAGATAGTTAGATCGTAAAAGAGCTTACATCTCGAATACTCAATGCGTCAGCAGCCTTTGGGAGGTTGAATAGGATTTGATGAAAGCCAAATATAAACCACCATACTAAAATTCTTATTTACGACGCCTAAGTCAGCACCGTCGATGTCGCTCAGACCAAACATCTTTCAAGAATCGAAGATGTTTCACTGAACTTACTTTGTTAGCAACCAGACCCCCCTGCGTTTGTCACGTGTTTTGCAAACTTCTTTCTCGACGCAGCTCGCAAAGCGCTCTGTTCGCTGCTACGGTCGTCTTCTTTGTATGCCATACGACGTCGCAGCACGGGTTGTGTTTGAATTTGACCCCACCCTGCATGGATGGAAACGACGCCTCTCACTAGGTGGAAAAGCACAACCAACTAATTTTTAGCCTAAGCCCGCATCCCAGTGGAATAGGCCGCAAGCCTGGCAATTGATAGGTCAACCTGGAGGCGTCTGGTCTCATCATTCTCTATGCCGAACCCCTGTCAAGAGCCGTAAGTCAAGTAAAAGAAGTCTAAAGTTGCAAAATACAAGGCCCTCTAAAATAATGTTTCTTTTCATTAATTTTACCTTGTGCTGATGGTGGCGAAATCTTCTGCTGAATACTTTTTGCTTATATGGCGAATATCTGGTTTCTTAGTGTATGAATTTTATTCTCTGTGTTGCCAAGCTCTATTTTAGATATTTTTTTTTCTTTTTTGTATCCATGAACTTTCCCATTGTTGTGGAAAACGTGGTTAGATTTCCTACTTCACCTAGCACTTATAGCTCAGGCATGCTCATCTGCTTGTGCCACTTTTGAATGGGTATGTAATTTGATTAAAAAAAGAACAATTTGTTTTAGGTGTTCAAATTCTTTGCTAGTGGTCCAGTATTTTCCTCATTCTGTTTAACCATCAACTCTCCAAGGAAAATTGTATTTGGAAGCCACGATTTTCACCTTTACTGCATAACACCGGGAGGTACTCTGATTTGGAAACACAGGTTTGACAGCCCTGTCTACTCTACACCATTTGTATTTAAACTTGGGATACGTGAATTAGTAGTTGCAATATCCACCAATGGAGAACTTTGTCTGCTCAATGCAAATTCTGGTGATTGTTTGGCAACTTACTCACTAAGTGGTGAAGTTTTTTCCTCACCGATTGTATGGGCCAATAAAGTTTTTGTTGGCTGTCGAAACAACATGGTCTATTGTTTTTCCGTAAAAGGTCAGTTAATTTTTAAAGTTTGCCAAAGAGCCTCTCTCTCTCCCCTCTCTTTCCCATCTATCTCTCCCCTCTGTTTTTCCCCTATCTTGTTTATTCTGCTGATTTTTCTAACTTGACAGGTGATAAGTGCTCGTTATAAATTTATCATAAAAATTTAATATTTGCTTAATATTTTTGTGTAAAATTCCCTTCTACAATTTTCATACTGATCAAATTTTTGACGTAGTAAATAAGGTAATTAGTGTCCCAATCCCGTTAATGTTTTTTTTTTTTTTTTTTTTTTTTTTTTTTTTTTTTTTTTTACTAAAGTTTATTTGTAAATGTACTAATGTTGCAAATCAGATTTACACCTTGGGCTTTAGTTTTCAAATTAGCTGTGGAGGATACAGAAGTGCATAAAATTTTGATTATGAATATGTCAATAAGTTTTAATAAGAACGGCTGGATACTATTTTTAATCCGTTTGAATGAGTCCTCCTGAAACCGTGCCGACGCATGAATCGACCTCCGCTTGTAGCTATGTCTTCATTAATCTTTAGTTTGGTCGGGATTTTTGTCGTATAGTTATTACTATGTAATCGTTTAGTCTGTGATTATTATGCAAAGACCGATAAGTCTTTTTTAGAAATTGATAAATCTTTTTTGTAATGATTACACAACACAATTTAGAGTTTGAAGGTTCTCGATTTCCAAAAATTGTCTAACCGATTCTATGTACAGTAGCTTTCGTAGTTTTCATCATACAATGTAGACACAATGTTTTGTTTTTTTTATACCAGGGCTCTTCGTATAGAAGTGGTCTTAGAAACTTCGAAAGGGGCTCATTCGATTGGAAATTGAAAGGGCTAGTGCCCTTTTTAATAGTCGAAAGTGATTGAAGAGTAACCAGTCCCCCCCCACTCCCATCATTTTACCAAACACCTCCAATCAAAATTTTGAGATAGCCATTTTGTTCAGCGTAGTGGGAAGGCCTGGAACTTATGTCTTTAAGGATGACAATCCCTCCTACCCCCTTAGGGCAATGCATGTAAGTTATACTAGTTGTCCATTGTTAACGTTTAAGGTTTAAATGGAAGAGGTGGCTACTGTGAAGACAAAAGTTATCGGAGTGATTACTAGCCCCCCCCCTCAAGTCCCCTATTTTCCCAGATGCATTCGATAGAAATTTTAAGATAACCGTCTTGTTCAAAATTAGCTAAAGATCATATAACAAGGCCTTCGGGGTTAAAACAGCCAACCTGAGGGGCAAGGGCTGTAAGCTATGCCCCGGGGGCATATAAGGTTTTTATGGAAGGGGTGGTCACATATACTTTAGAGGAGGCTCATTTAATTGGAAATTGAAAGTTCTAGTTCCTTTTTAAGAGTCAAAAGTGATGGTGGGCAACAAGCCCCTCCCCCCTCTGACGCCCTCTTTTCCCCAAACGTATGTTATCGAAATTGTTAGATAGCCATTATGTTAAAAATAGTCCAAAGATCATATAAAAAGCCTCCAGAGTTTACCCACTTCACCAGAGCCCTGTGGCAAGGGTTTTAAATTATGCCCTGGGGGTATATAAGTTTTTTTTTATGGAATGGGTGGTCGTATAAATCTAGGATTGTGCTCATTTGATTTGAAATTGGAAGTTATAATGCCCTTATTAAGAAGTGTATAATGCCCTTTATAATACTCGTCGTATACGGGTTGTCAAAAGGGCGTAATTTAGGAATGACTGAGTATAT
Source organism: Artemia sp. Qi Xiang Cuo (assembly GCF_049724085.1). Lineage (NCBI taxonomy): Eukaryota > Metazoa > Arthropoda > Branchiopoda > Anostraca > Artemiidae > Artemia > Artemia sp. Qi Xiang Cuo. The sequence continues at coordinate 47,927,390 of NC_142803.1, forward strand.
TAATTTGAACTTTCAGGAAATGAGATGATCAAATTGACCAAAAGGCAATATTTGCACGCTACTACTACTACCACTACTACCACTAAAACTACTGCTTCCGTAGTGAGTACTGCCAAGGCTGAGAATATTGAAATAAAAATCTGAGGAAAAGTTTATGGGAAAGTTATACTAAATCAAAACATACTATATGCATACAGATTTCTGATATGGGCGTATCAGCAATATTTTTAGAACGGCTTACCGTATCAAAAGGAAACTTTCTGGGGCATCATGAGTGGGATGTTCAACTGGCTGAAAGGCTATTAAAACTGCTGCTACTATTGCTGCTACTACCACTACTACTTTGATTCTAGTAAATATTAAGGCTACGCGTATAAAGCTGAAAATTTGACAGAATATTGAGGGAATATAAAGGGGTGTATGTTGTTAAAAATTGTAAAGTTATTCCAACATTCAAATAGCAAGATAAACTATGGATTCTTACAGAAAAAAACGAAAAGATATAAAATGTTTTTTTCCATGAAAAAGACTGTGTAAATAAAAAACGAACAGAAATTAATTTCAAAAGCTTTTTCCATAAAATAAATTTATTAAACCAAAAATAAGCAGAAATAAAATCGAACAATCTACCAAGCGTAAAACTACCACAAGCCTAATATAAAAAAAAAAACGAACAGAAATTATTAAGACTTCAAATAATTTATTGGAACTAATGCATTTTTTTCAGTAAAGTTTAATCTTTTTCAATAAAAAGAAAAAAAAGTTGTAAAGGTAAATAAAAAACGAACAGAAATTAATTTGAAAAACTTTTTCTATAAAATGAATTTATTAAACCAAAAACAAAGCAGCAGTAAAATCGAATAATCTACCTAGCGTAAAACTACCACAAACCACTATCAATAAATAAATGAAACCGAAAACGAACAGAAATTACAATGAATAACCGAGTCAGTGGTGGATCCAGGGGAGGGGTGAGGGGGCGCGCGCCCCCCAGAACATAGTCTAAAGTATTGTAATTTACATAAGTAAAGCAAGTTTGCGTTAATTATACTTGTTCCTAACGTAAGTTTATCGGATCAAACTATTTTGCCCCCTCCCCCCCCCCTAAAAAAATCCTGGATCCGCCCTTGAACCGAGTCAAACTCAAAATAAAAAAAGTAACATGAGTAGGGCTCACAATCCCCATGCCTTCTCAAGACACGAACATAATTTGCATTTTACTGAAAAAATACATTTTAAATGTTTTATTGGATATGTTTGGGGAAATGGTGGGCGTGGAAGGATTGTTAGTTGCCTTCCAATCACTTTCGACTATTAAAAAGGGCACTAGCCATATCAATTTACAATCGAATGGGCCCTTTTTGAAGTTTCAACGACGCGTTCTATAAAAACCTAATATGCTCCCAGGGTATAATTTACAACCCTTGCCCTGAGGGCTGTGGGGGAGTGTCCTTCTCAAAAACATAATTTCTATCTGGAAATCCACAACACTGAACAAAATTGCTATCTAAAAATTTTTATTGGATGTGTTTGGGGAAATGGTGGGCGTGGAAGGGGTGTTGGTTGCTTTCTAATAACTTTCGACTATTAAAAAGGGCACTAGCCATTTCAATTTCTAATCGTTTAAGCCCTTTTTGAAGTTTCTAAAAACTTTATATGCCCCCAGGCCATAACTTACAAACCTTATTCTGAGGCTTTTGAGGGGGTTGTCATCCTCAAGGACCTAATTTACAGAACTTCAAACTACGTTGAATAAAATGGCTATCTCAAAATTTTCGTTGGATGTGTTTGGGGAAAAGGTGGGCGTGAGAGGTGGGTTTGTTGCCCTCCAATCACTTTCGACTATTAAAAAGGGCTACTAGCCCTTTGAATATCCAATTGAATGATCCTTTGTTGAAGTTTTTACGACAACGCCTTCTATAAAAACCTTATATGCCCCCAGGGCATCACTTACAACCCTTGACCTGAAGGTTGTAGGGGGAGTGTCATCCTCAAAAAAAATAATTTCTATTTGGAAATCAACTACGCTGAACAAAATGGCTATCTCAAAATTTTTATTGGATGTGTTTGGGGGAATGAATGCCGGGGGGGGGGGGGGCTAGATGCCCTTCAATCACTTTTGACTATTAAAAAGAGCACTAGCCCTTTGAATTTCCAATCGAATGAGCCTTTTTTGAATTTTGTAAGACAATGCCTTCTATAAAAACCTTATATGCCCCCAGGCCATAACTTAAAACCCTTGCCCTGAACGCTGTGGGGGAGTGTCCTCCTCAAAAACATAGTTTCTATCTGGTAATTAACTACGCTGAACAAAATGGCTATCTCAAAATTTTGATTGGATGTGTTTCGGGAAATGGTGGGCATGGAAGGGGTGTTAGTTGCCTTCCAATCGTTTTCGACTATTAAAAAGGGCACAAGCCACTCCAATTTCCAATTGAATGAGCCCTTCTCGAAGTTTCTACGACAACTTCTTCGATACGAAGTGCCCTGTTCTAAATGAAAAGATAATAAATGATACATTGTGCCAACATCGTTCTTATATGCCCTCAGGGCATAACTTAAAACCCTTGCCCTGAGGGTTGTGGGGGATTGTCTTCCTCAAAAACATATTTTGTATTCCGAAATCAACAGCGCTGAACAAAATGGCTAGCTCAACATTTTGAGGGAATAATGGGCGTGGGGGGGCTAGTTCCCCTCCAATCACTTTCGACTATTAAAAAGGGTACTAGCCCTTTGAATTTCCAATCGAATGAGCCTTAAGTTTCTGCGACAGCGCCTTCTATGAAAACCTTATATGTCCTCAGGGCATAACTTAAAACCCTTGCCCCGAGGGTTGTGGGGGAGTGTCCTCCTCAAAAAAATATTTTCTATGTGGAAATCAACTACGCTGAACAAAATGGCTGTCTCAAAATTTTGATTGGATGTTTAGGTGGGAGGGGGGGGCTAGTTGCCCTGCAATCACTTTCGACTATTAAAAAGGGCACTAGCCACACCAATTTCCAATCGAATGAGCTGTTTTTGAAGTTTTTACGACAACTCCTTCGATACGAAGTGCCTGGGTATGGAGAAAGAAGAAAAAAATAATAATACATTATGCCCACATCGTTCTTTACTTAGGCAGTGTTTCATCTTTGTTGTTTACCAAGTTCTCCTTAGCGACCGTATTTGTTGCATTACCCGGATTCATAGCCCACAAACGATTCTTCCAAGCTCGATAATTTAATTTTTGTGTGTTGTGTAATTTTTGTGACATTCTATGTCATTTCGATACATTAGGTTAAGGAAATACAGTGAATACAAAGGCCGTACCATGAAGATTTTCTTCTACAGTGAACTCCATTATGTCGCGAGAAATCAGAGATGTCACGAGAAAAAGGAAATGCAAGAAGAAGAAGAAAGGCTGAATTTTTTTCCTTAGCAATTTAAATGCTCTCTTTTCCTTGATTTTAATTTATTGTAGTCTCTAGGAGAGCAGAATATCCTCTATATGCCTGCCCATAAAATTTTGGTTTTAGAATGTAAGTATCCAAAGGTTGAATTTCAACATTTTTTACTGCAACATTCCTAAAAGAGATGAAAAGAGTTCTCTCAAATCTAAACCTCGATTTTGATGATTAATATTGTTATGAAAACCAAAATGAAACGTTTAGATATTATAACTAAAGCGAACACTGTTTTGATTCCCACTCCCGGTGAAGATTCTTGTATCAAATAATTGTTTCTTAGTAACTTTTCTGTTTGTGTTTTGTCCGACTTTTCTGAGTATTATTATTCATAAATTAAATATGAGACCTCAGAGGATAATAATGAAGTCAAAGAGTGGAAATTCCTTAGGTGTAGACGAATTATCTACAAATATTTCAAAAAATGTTGCTAGTGTCAATTCTGTTCCATTGCTTCGTATTTTTAATACATCCATGCTACTTGGGATATTCTCAGAAACATGGAAAGTTACCCGAGTCCCTCCAATTTTAAAAAAGGAGATCTAATCATTCAACTGAACGAGCTATTGCCGCACTTTTACTAAGTATTAATAATTCTCTAAATGATAAAAATCAAGTTTCTACTCTTTTTTATGACATAAATAAGGCATTTGAAAAGACAAATAATACAATCCTGCTTGAAAAAATGAATAATGTGGGAATCAGAGGTAAATGACTTGAATTATTAAGATCTTACTTGCATGGCCGAAAAATTCATGTGGATGTAAATGGTCAAGTACCAGGTTCTAGGTCTCTAGATAATATTGGTGTCCCTCAGGGGTCTGTGCCTGGGCCCTTATTATTCATGATTTATATTAATGATTTACCAAGATGTTTACCTCGTAATGATTCCTTAGCTGTGGTTTTTGCAGATGATACTGCAGGGACAGTAAAAGCTTCAACTCCTTAATTGCTTGTTGAAAAATTAATGACAATAGTGTGTTCTCGTAATACGTGGTTCTCTTGTAACTATCTGGCCCCAAGTTTATCAAAAACTGAGCTCATGATTTTTGGACACTCATGGCAGGCAATTGATAAGATCAGGATAGAGAAACTAATCTTAGGTCAAAATAAGAAAAAAAGGTTAAGTCTTTGAAGAACCTTGGGATCATTTTAGATGAGATGCTGTCTTTTCGCAAACACTCTGATTATTTGTGTCTGAAGCTTGCCCATAATTGGGATGCCTTAATAGATTAAAGCACGTGTTTCATTTTGCATTCTTAAAATCTTCTATCATTCACTTATTGATCCCTATTTTAAATATTGTCCTATAATTTACCTCAATATGTTGACGGTTCACTTACAACCCCTGAAGATAATCCAGAATTAGGCAGTAAGAGTTCTTGGCTCTTTTATTCCTCACCCTTCAAAACTACAGCATCTATCAGAAACCCAAATCCTCTTTTTATTTCTAGATATACATAATATAAAACAACTAAAAGAATTACAAACAGCACTGTGGTTTTTTGACATTCATTCTCCAAAAAAACTATTTCCATGATATAACTATGGCCACTGTTCCCGTCTTTTCTTTCCATGTTCGTTTCAAGAAGCTTCATATCTCTCTACTGAACTCAGAATGGGCTAGATTTTCATTAAGGTACCAGATCCCCTATATTGCAACTAAATTTAACATACCCGAAGTAATTCCTAAGAATCGTTTATCAATAAAAAAAATGTTTTGAAGATTATTCTTATTCGGGATGTGGGGACTTGCGAATGCTAGATTTATTTTTAGTTTTGGTTTAGTTTAAACTCGCGTTGGGTTGGGCTCTACTCTTTTTCTTCCTTCTTTCGTCTTCTTTTTTTTTGCCTTTTGCTGCTTGTTTTCTTGATCTGTATTATTTTTGTCTGAAGATGTATTACTTTGAAGTGTTAATTTTATCTTTATGTTCAATATATTAAGCTAACACATCGAACTCTGGTCTCTGTTAGCTAAAGTGGAACACTTTTTGTTATAAATATTGTGTTGGTAAAGATTTACCTTGCCTTACTATAGTAAACGGTATCATTAAAATTGGAATCTTTTGTCAAAAGCATTTGATAAATTTATAAAAAATAAATTATATTATTTCTAAAAAGAAGAAAGTTGTATCTATATTCAGTTTTGAGTGAGTCAACCGCTCAACTGAGTGAGATAAGTAGCAGGTTCGGTTATTCATTAATTATTGTTTTATCTGTTCAGTAATTCATTACTGAGAAAAAGTTATTTTCCTTGACAACATGCTTAGACATAAAAAACTACCAATACACCGATCTTTCTCAAACCTTGAAGGCGGGTAAAAGTGAAAACAAATGGATCGCTCCACGTGGTGCTGCCTGTTTCATTTGTTTTCTATAATCTGAACTAGTATCAATAGTGGATTAGGAGTATATCCATTAAAGTGTGATAGGAAATACATGTTACTATGTTAACTAAGTAGAGCTTTCGATATATTTTGTACAGAGAACTGATAAAGAAAGTTAAATCATACGAGATTGTGAGTTAGCTGTATGACATCGTTGAAAGTTAGTTAAATAATAGCCGCATGAAAGCTTTTCTTGGCCATGTTACCTCCTCTGACTACCTGCTAGAAGTTTGGGCTTCCCAGTAGGGTAGTATAGTCCCACTCTTTTCATTGTATATACACATCAATATCATGGGGGGACTACCTAGTGAACCATCTACACCACGCTGTGTTGAACTAGGTGTTTTTTGGTTTTTTTTTGTTTTGGAGAGGTTACAGCCTCCCTCTTATCTTGGAAGATCCTATTTTATTGTTTAAAGTAAACATACCTAAAGGTCCTTATTCTCGAAGTACTGTTGAACAAAAGTTAACTTTTAGAATAAAGATCGGAAGGTGGAGGGGACGACAGCCCCTCTCATTTTTAACAAAACACTGAATATGATATTAAACCAGACGGAAATTAAAATTCTAAAACATAAGTTATTTTAAATGAAAGTAAAGAGTAATTATAAAGGTGCAAATTCGAACACAAATTTTCCTACATGTGGGGGAGATCTGGACCACCCTTCACCTCCCAGCCCTTTATGCTAAAGTTTGACTTTTGATTTTCCGTACTTTTGGAATGAATGTTCTAACAGAACTGTAGTGTCATGAAATATATGACTTTTATTTATGACAATGCTTCTAGAAGGAGAGGGATCATTTAATTGTATTAGGTTTAAAAATAAATTGTTCAGTTCAACCATTTTGAAACGCAATAGTTAAATAAAACCCTTGAAATTACCAAATGTTTGTTTTTATTTTATTCGATAATGCTTTCAGGAAATTACTAGTTAAACATTAGCTTAAGGGGCAGGAGGCTACAAGTCTGTAGCCTCTTTCGTATATTGGATATACACTGTTTGTTTAAAATACCAAGGACATCAAAATGAAAACATTGTTTGCCCCCTGGCTCCATCTTAGGTCTATTCGTGCCTGAAAACCAGGATTTTCCATGATTTTTCTTTTGGTTGTTACGAAGTTTCACCAGTGTTTCCAAATATGGAAAAATAATATGCGGAAACTAATTTGCTAAATTTTACGATGCTTCTCGTTCGTCAAAATTCAAACACAAGAAAATCTGCTGATTCTCAGTTCGTTAATAGCTCGTTATTTATGATATCCACAGGTTCAAGTGTTATTAGCCTATGACACACACATGGCAGTCAGGGATATTTTCATCGTGGCTTCTGAGTAAAAAGATTGAATTTAATGTGTGCTTTACATAATTGGGTAATAAAAGTGATTATTGAATCAGAAGTAATAAGGATTCTATGGAAATGGGACAAAGGGACAAGTAGAACAGTATGACAATTTGTCTTTTTAAAAACATGTTCTCATATAACTAATTAGCTAATTTGAACCATTAATCTTGGAAAATAGCCATATTAATGCAAAGCATGGAATTTCAGCTATTGAATGATTCAACTTTTTTTTCCAATTCCTACCCTATTGGGTAACAAAATTTTAAGGTTACATTTTTGTATTATTTTGCTCATTCAGTTAGTGTTTTTATACCCAGTTTACCGCCAATTAAGGCATTGTATGTCTTTTGTCACATCAATTAGGAAAATTACAGTTTGTAGAGCTCCATGATGATACACTTTTTCGCTCATTTTCTGCTGACTTTTCTCACACGTTCCTTATTTTCAAACTTTAAGCCCTCTGAGCTCTGAAACTGCTTGAAGGCGCAGTTTCATTTTCATTAAAAATTGAATATAGTATTACTATATTCGTATAGTATAGTTATTACTATGTAATCGTTTAGTCTTTACCAATCATCTATCTAGATTGGATATATTAAATTTGAAGTTCGGTATGTTCTTGAATTAATTCAGTGACCGGAGTTAATTAAGAGATCATTTAAAGGATTAAGTTAGGAATAAATAACAGTGGACTTTTGGTAAACTTGACCTAGATTCTTGATATTCCGTGAGGTCATAAACTTGATTGAACTTTGAATCTAATTGGATTGCGCAACAAGTGAAATTGAGTGCAGTAAGAGATTTAGAATTATTATTAATTTTGAGCATTTAAAGAGTGTAGACGTAAAGTGATTTAATAAGATATTAACGTAACCCTAATTGCTAAGCAGGAGAGGGGAAGTTCCCCCCGTCAATCAGAATCAATATTTTCCCTTTTAATAATGCCTAAATATTATTGTCCTGAATGTAGAAACCCAGCAACCAGTGGGACAGTTCAGTGCACTAAATGCAGCCGATGGTGGCACCCCAAATTTGCAAGGACTACTCTTGGTTTAAGAGAGAAGTTAGAGAAATGGCTTTGCTTAAACTGTGATTTTCCCACTTCCTCTTTGATTACAAGTGATGAAAAACTTTCTGGCAAAGTTACGCAAAAAGCAAGCCCTAGATCTGTTACGAAAAACACGCCTATAGTTACTCCCAGGTCCTCCAATCCCCAAGCAAAGACAATAACTAGGCCCAACATAAAACTCCCTGTGTTGATTGTGGAGAATATATACGAGAAATTTCAGCGTTAAGAAATAAATGATCTACCCTTGAGAATGAACTTTCAGCCCGTGATTCTGTTATCGATAAGCTTGACAATGAAGTCAGGTCTGTTTCTGAAAAGCTTGTGATTGGTATACAAGAATGCCGTAAGTTAGACATTTGAGTCGACGAAAAAAAAACAACAATCGATTCTCTGAAGATGCAGTTAAATCAGTTTCAAAACCGGTTTCCGCTGGATCAAATCCCAAGCGGCCGTGAACTTGGTACCCAGCGAGCCGCCCAAAACAACCAACGTGAAATGAATGCTGTAAGTGTGACGTCAGTTACATCGGATACGCCCCTTCCAAGTGCAGTGAATAATAACACTGACATAGCCGCAAGTGATGAGAATAATGTGATTCCGATTGACAAGTTACAGGAAGAGGAATTACATATCATTTTCGAGAAAATAATCAAGCCACCATGTAAAAGAGAGTGTTAGTTCTTTCGGAATGGTTTTTGCGAGAGGGGAGCTAGTTGCAAATTTGGTCATGAAAATAAAGTGACTCCGATAAACAAAAATACAGTTCGACCTTGCCCTGAACAGCCCAAGTCAAAATGGGTGTGTAATTTTTTCGAAGAAGGAGCATGTAAATTTGGTATTCACTGCCGGTTCCTAAATCCATGTTATAGTTTCCTTGCTAAGTCATGTAGTAGTATTAAATACGTCCTTGATCATATAAAGATGTGCCCTCGTTTTAGATGCTTAGATGAAAATTGTAGACTAGCGCATTTTAACCGTACTGACCTAAGCTCATCAAAAAATGCCCACTTTCGACGACGCAAACAGCAGAAAATCCAAAACAAACCCTCTTGGGGTCTATAAAAGAGGGGACACTCTTGGGTTCAAACGCAGGTCCACCTTCCTGGGGAATCCAGCAACCATTTTCAGTACACCACCCCTCCTATGACACATCTCAGAAGCCTCTTAGACCCCCTCCCGCCGCCTCCCTCACCGATCTATTTTCATCAGCAGCCAATCAACAACCAGCCCTGTGCTTATTCTATCCCCCCTCCCCTTTACCCCTTTCCCTGCAGGAGGAAAGACTTGTTGGTGACTGCAGTTTAAATAATCCTGTTGCTGCCGTAATCGCGATAGGGGGCAAGAAATTCTAAAATAAACCTTTTTCCCGGGAGTTTCACCACAAACGTTACGTATTTCCTTCTTTCCTTTACAGCAATGCCGAAAGTTTAAATCTAGAGAAATTTACTGAACTTCAGACTACGGCTCAAATGCTTGGCTCCGTTATCTGTGTTTCCGAGGTCCACCGGCAAGATCTTACATTTATTGAGGGTTCCTAACTTTTCTTCTTTTATTAAACTTCGGCCTGATGACCATCCTCTTGGGAAAAAAGGAGGAGGACTTATGACCCTCGTGCATGAAGATTTTAAACATCAGCTTATAAATATACCTTTTTTTGAATATGATGATGAAATTATTTGGGTCAAAGCCCAACCTAAGTGACTCTCTAGGCCGCTCTCTGCCGTAGCAGTGTGCGTTTTCTATTATTCACCTGGTCAGCCAGCTGCAGCAAGAAAAGCTTTTTGGGAGAAGCTGCAGGATTCGACAGATTACGTCCAGAGAACTCGCCCATATTTTGGAGTAGTAATGCTATGAGATACTAACGAACTCGATAGCAAATCGCTGACCAGGTCACTTAACCTTAAAACTCTAGTCGATTTCCCAACAACTAAGGGGAATACTTCTCTGGATGTAATCCTGACAAATCTTTCGGAATATTACCAGAATCCAAGTAAACTAGCACCACTTGGTGGAAGTTATCATTATATGGTACAGTGGAACCCCTTGGAAAAAGTAAAAATTAAATATTCAGTAACCGAAGTTACTTCAAGGCCGATCACTGACCATGGTCTGCTGCAATTCGGTGACTGGATAACGGGAGAAAACTGTGTTGCGGTCTCTTCAGCTAAAGACTTGGATTCCCAAGTAGAAGAATTCCATAATAAGGTAAATTCAAAATTTCTCGAGTGCTTTCCCGAACGTAAGACTAAATTCTGTTCTAGTGATAAACCATATGTAAATTCAAAAATAAAACAACTGATAAAACATAGACTGCACCTACTACGAAAAGGTCAAGTGAACAAAGCAAAACATTTGTCAAACCAAATAAAATGGAAAATAAAAAAGGCAGAAGCAAATTACTATGAAAATGAAGTTGACCATCTTTTGGAGTCCAAGCCGTCGCAGTTTTTCAGTAAAGTAAAAGGTCAGACTGGCAAAAGTTCTCAACCAGTTAACTTCATGAAGGAGGAGCCTCTAGAGAAAACTGGGAATGATTTAAATGCCCATTTTGCTTCAATTGTGCAGTCTTACCCCCCTCTTCCACCCGAGGATCCTCCAGTAAGTTTAACTACTCCTTCAGATGATAATTTAATTGTTGATATTTCATCGGCAATTATAATCCGTAAACTCTCTTCGTTAAAAAGAACTTCCGTTGCCCCTTTTGACATTCCAGTTGCTCTCATTAAAGCATTTGCTAAAGAATTATCATTTCCCCTTCAGAAAATTTTCAATAATACAAAAAAACAGGATATTTTCCAAAGAAATAGAAGAAAGGGTTTAGTACTCCCTATCCAAAGAAAGGAGCAGTTAATGATTTTATTGCTGTTCGGCCGATCACAGTTACGTCAGTTTTTAGCAGAATATACGAAAGCTTTGTTGCCGCATGGCTGAAAAAATATCTTTTGAAAGTAACTAAATCCCTAAGTGTTCGACAGCTCATTACCTCGTTAATTTAATTGATTTTATTTTAAAACACCTGAATGAACCTGGAAAATGGATAAATTTAATTGCAATTGATTTCAGAAAAGCATTTGACCTTGTTGATCACAAAATCCTTTTAGAAAAAATGGCAAAAAAAAATATACCCATCTTTATCATTAAAATCATCAAGAGCTTCTTAAAAAATAGAGAGTAAACTGTGAAATATAAAGACCAATTTTCCACTTCTCAGCCAGTTTTTTTGTGGAATTCCACAAGGAACTGTGATCGGGCCGCTGGGCTTCCTCTTCATGATAAATGAAATTGCTGCCGAGCTGGAGGACAGATGGAAATACGTTGACGACTTGTCCTTAACAGAAATCGTATCTAAGGATTCGAAGAGCAATGCTGCTGGTTTTATCGACCAAGTTACCTCAGAGGCGGCTGAACTAAACATGGTCGTGAATAAAGACAAATGCTCGGTCACGACATTTTCTTTTCTTCAGAATACTCAGCCGTCTTTCAATCCTCCTATCGCTTCCAAGCTAATAAGCCGCAAAATAACTTTACCTGGTGTGGTGATTTCTTCTGACCTCTCATGGCGGGAGAATACAAAGACAATTGTAAAAAAAGCTAACGGCGCAATCCAAATGCTTAAAAACACTGAACAAATTTCGAGTTCCTAAGGACAAGCTGAAACTAATATTTCACACTTTCATCCGCCCCTTAGTTGAATATGCTTGTCCGGTTTGGCACTTTGCCCTTACCCAGGATGACATAGATAAAATAGAACGAGTTCAGAAGAGATCACTGCAAATCATTTATGGCGGTTCCCCTCTACCTTACTCCTTTTACCTCAAGGAATTTAAGCTTGAATCCCTTTCTTCCCGCCGAGGAAAATTATGCCAAATATTTGGCTCCTTCAACATCCCATCTACCGATCATTCCTTCCCCCACCTTTTGTCCCTATAAGATCTCGTCCCCCCAGGGAAGTGGCAGAGAAGGTTCCGAAACTAACCCCAGTCCACTGTAACACCATGTGCTACAGTAAAAGCTTTGTGCCAAGCTTGTGAAATATTACAATGATCTCTAGTGTTTTATTGTTTAGTTTATTTTATCCTGACGAAGTTTTATCAGATAATTTTATTCTCAATCTCAAGTGTTTTTATCCTTTAGTGTATTTATCCTGACAAAGTTTTATCAGACAACTTTATTTTGCTGATTATGACTAAGAGACATCATATTTGGGCTTTGCCCACGAGAGCTATGTCTTGTTTTTGAA
>NC_142803.1:47940371-47963237 GCF_049724085.1 Artemia sp. Qi Xiang Cuo
AAATTACAACCACAAGCTGCACACTGATCAGTTCCTTTTTTCAGACTTGTGTGAGGTTGTTTGGGCGACATTTTTAAGAGTATAGGACGAATAGCGCACTGTGGTTTCACTCTATCGGCGCCAAATTAAAAAAAGCGGGATCATGTGAAAAATGTTTTGGAACATCAATGTTTACAAACAAACTTCATAGGTGTATATTTCATCGATGATCAGAACGCTAAATTTAGTACCTTGACACTTTTCGAGGTAGACAGAATGTGGGAAGTGCAATACTCAACTCACCTATTCCCAGCAGTTTAAGGATCAAAATCCCGCTGGTACCAACTCGGCCTCTTGTTTGTTTGCTATTGCTCCCTTCTGCACAAATTGTCACCAAAAATATGAAAAAATAGACGAGCCAACGTAATCAATGGTGTTTTTAGTATTTAGCGTTTGGCAACTGTGCTCTATTGCTGGCTGCAAATTCGGAAGAAGGAGAAGGACACTGAATTCAGCCTGGCCTTATTTACAAAAAAACAAACAGCTGTTTATTAGCAGACAAAGGACAAGTCCCTTGGGAATAGAAAATAAAAATTTTCTAACATCAAAAATCAGGTAAATAAAGTGAAACACCAGGGAAAACCTCTTAAAATGAAACTTAATATCAAATATAAGCAGGTATGGTAAAATATGGGTAGAAATAAATGTTCTTTCTCACAAATTTGGTCAACAATCCTTTATTCACTTTCACACCTCCCAGTTGCTGCTGTGGTTATAATCATTTCTGATTCTGAATGATTCTGATTCTTTTTCATTTCTGACAAAAATGATTATTATACTTGTAAAGAGCATAAAAAAGGCATCAAATGGTATATTCACTTTAGTTGTAACTAAATAATATGATTTGGTAAATATTTACCATTTCAGGACCCTCTAGAGAGAGAAGGAGTGGAGGTAGGTACTTCAAAATACCTTCTTGGGACATACTTTAGTCTGTAGATACATCTCTAAAAGTCTCATTTTCCTAACCTAACCCCTTTCCAAGATAGCCAAAAGTAGCTAAAGTAGAATTTTACCAAAGTAGGGTAAAAGAGCAGTATCCAATTAAACAAAATTATGAAAAACTCAAAACCTCATATCTCATTAGAATTGAAAAGGTTTGTATAGGCCAATGAATAGCTAAAAATCCAAGCTATGCAACAATAGGCTATGGTTATTATTAAAATTATTTAAGATCATTCACTTAAATTAATTAGTTTATTGACTTACCTAGAAAGACATATTTTTGGAAATACTAATTATCCTATTTTGATGTTAACATCTTTTTAGTGTTTCAGTATTACCTTAAATTGCAGCTAGGAGCAATCTAAGGATTTCTACATATTATTCACATATTAACAGAAAGCTGATTGTCTTCTGATTCTAAAAACCTAACTTTTATTTCTTGACTTTTATTCTATAAATTGCAAATATTAAATATATATAGGCCTTTTTTTTTTCATTTCACTTGCTTGTCAAAACAGAGACCACACATTAGATTTATGATGACAGATTACTCCCACTGGACTGGCTTGAGTGAAAGATGATTGGGTCTACACTTGCATTGTGTCATACTGTAGTAAAAAAGGGGCAGTCCAAAAACCCATTGCTATTTTTACAAAATGCCAAAGAAAAGTGGTCTTTCCCATAAAGAGGTCTTTACCTTATTTTTGGAATATATTACTCTTTAACAACTTATTTATTAGCTAGTGATATGTTTTTAACCACTTTTCAATAACTTAACTAGTTTTGATAACTTCTTTGTGTAGTTACAATTTAGGGTATATATTTGCACATTAGGGGGTGGGTAAAGTTCTACAAAATCATATTATTGAGTTAGGAATAAAGTGAATACACCATTTGATGCCCTTTTTATGCTGATTACAAATATAATAAGCATTTCTATCGGAAATGAATTTCAGCCCCCCCCCTATATAGGCTATACCTAACCTAACCTAGGTATTTGTTTAGCCTTGTGTCACCTGATAAGGAGACATGTTATGAAAACAATTCTTACTTTAAAATATGTATAATGATCCTAGTTCTTATATTATCCAACGGGAGAACCTTTATCATAAATTCTTTCCTCTAAAAATCCTTCTTTTTCCAGATTAAAATAAAATATTTCCAAAACCTATGCTGCTGAGATTCAATGCTTAAGTCTTTTTAAATTGCTGCCTAATAAGTTCTTTTATAGATAGCATTCATGCCAGTCTTTAGCATTCATATTTTGATATTTGCCCTTCACAACTGCTCTTTAAAAAAAGTTTTAAAAAAGTCTTTAGCATTCATATTTTGATATTTGCCCTTCACCACTGCTCTTTAAAAAAAGTTTTAAAAAGACTTAAGCATTGAATCTCAGCAGAATGGGTTTGTGAAACATTTCCTTTTAAGCTGGAAAAAGAAGGATTTTTAGAGGAAAGACTTGATGATAAAGGTTCTCCCGTTGGATAATATAAGAACTAGGATAATTATTCATATTTTAAAGTAAGAATTGTTTGCTTAACATGTCTCCTTATAAAGTGACACAAGGCTAAACAAATACCCTAACCTAACCCTGAATTGGCATACATAGGGGGGGGGGCTGAAATTGATTTCCAATAGAAATGATTATTATATTCATAATCAGCATAAAAAAAGGCATTGAATGATGTATTCATTTTTGTCCTAACTCAATAATATGATTTTGTAGAACTTTACCAGGGGGTGGGTAAATTTGAACTGGCAATAGAAGTGATTATTATGCTCATAAAGAGTATAAAAATAGGCATTGAGTGGTATGTTCACTTTATTTGTAATTCAATAATATGAACTGCAAATAATTTACCAGATCTTATTGTGATTTAACTGTTGAAGTGACAATAGCTGTCTGAGTAGCCTACTGGGTATCTAACACTCTCTTCACATAAAGACAAGGCTAGCTTATGGCTTCATATTTCACCATTAGGATCAAATAGATGACAAATCTAGTGAAAAGTTGATTTTTAAGCTAAAGGATTTATCAAGAAATGAAACATTAACTAAGTCAGTGAGAACCAGGCACTAGTCTGTGGACCATTCCTGACTTATTCCAGCCATCTCTCCAAGGATTCAGCCTACTCAGGGTTATCAAAGAAACTCTCTTGTTTACTTATGCCGTTAAACAAAACATAAAAGCTCTCCGAACGCTGGTCTTTCAATAGTTACCTTTATTTTATTCTACACTAAATCTTCAAATAGAAAACACGTTAGTAATGGCGGGATAGTGAAGAAAGGACGATATAAACGTAATGAAAAGGATGATATTTAACTCGATAATAATTACGCAATATAAGATGACGCTACAAATTCTTTATGCATGTCCAAGAATGTCCTTAGAATCATTAGTGCGCCAAATAGGGAGTAAGAGATTGATGCAGTATCGGTTGTGAGCCTCATAATCTGAGGAATAAAGCGGCGTTCACAAGCGTGTCTCGCTAGAATCCCATGTCTAGACACGCGTCTAGCCAGAATCCAATGTCTAGGCAACGACCGTTCACATGTAAAATCCGGTGCTTAGCTAAAACTACAAATTTAGTTTCAAATTGTCATTTCTAGCCAATCAACAGAACTTATGCGGGCAAAACTTTCAAATATTATAATCCCTATTTTTACTGTCAAAAGCTAATGGATGAGATAAGCAAAACAATTGCCTTAGTGTGCTTCATTATTATGTCTGGTGTTGTATATTTGCCTAAAATGAAAAAACAATTAATAAGAAAACAAAAATTAAATTTCAGTTTACAAATGTAAACAAATATGATGAAAATAGTGGATCTTAACACATTCTGATTGGCTGTAATCGAGAATCCTAGACATTGAGTTCTAGAGGCTAGAACTCAATGTCTAGCCAAGCGCCTTGTCTAGCGTGTCTAGCTAAGTGCCGAATTTTACTTGTGAACGGTCGTTGCCTAGACATTGGATTCTGGCTAGACACGTGCCTAGACATGGGATTATAGCTAGACACGCTTGTGAACGCCGCTTAAGGCACACCCCAGAGTGTAAAAATATAAAAATTAAACGAATTTAGTGTCATAAAAGTGGAGGTCGGAGGGGGGGGAATGCCCACGACCCACTACCGAGGTCTAGAACCGGCACTGGATTGATATCCCTCTATTTTATGGAAAGTACTTCATTTTGGCATACTCATTGAAAAGTACCTGTTTGGGATAATTTCACAAAAAATTGAGAAAACGTTACAATTGCACCCTCAGGATTTTGAAAAAGACATTTGTCCCCATCTATGTTTTCATGAATTGCCACCCTCTGATAAAAAAAAAAAAACAGTTTCTGTGAATTACACGTAAGCTTTACATGGGTCCATAGAATTTTTTTTTATCTTAGTTGCTCAGCAATTTTGTGTCTCAAGAATTTTGCTACTTCCTAAAGTTAGAAAACACAAAAAAATAAATATAAAGATGACAAACGGGTTAATGGCCAGCAAAAGAAAACGACGAAAAAAACCCGAATATTTTGCTCGTATCTAACAAGGGGTCTTCACTGTAGAGAAAAAAAATTAACTAAAACTAAAAAATATTCATAAAACTAAAATAGACTAACCAAAAATAGAATATACAATTACTTAACATTTACAATTCGGAGCTACCATCGTGAAACAACCTCACAAAATTTGCTTTTGTGAGGTGGTTTCACGAAAAGTTACTTTTGTGAGGTGGTCACACGAAGGTAGCTTCAAATTGTAAATGTTAAGTAATTGTATATTATATTTTTAGGTTAGTCTATTTTAATTTCATGTATATTTTTTAGTTTTAGTTTATTTTTTTTCTCTACGCTGAAGACGCCTTGTTAGATAAGGGCGAAATATTCGTTTTTTTTCTTCTTCGTTTTCATTAAATGACCATAGACCCGTTTGTCGTCTTTATATTTATTTTTTTTAGTTTTCTGTCATTGCTGGTCAGTTCAGCTTTATATGTTATCGTTTGCTGAAGCTTTTTTAAGAAGAAAGAAACACCCCTATTTCTTAATCCGAATATAAAATTGAAAAATAAAGAATGTTTGAGTTTTCAAGTTTAATTGAAAATTTTATTACCCAATTTAAGTGTGATTTGGACTCTCAGCAACTTTTATCTCAAGAGTGAGATGCTAGTAAATGATAGTTCTCATATGGTGAGGCCATGATATTGAAAAGAAAAAGAAGAAAGTACTGAGGACACAAAAACATAACTTGATATTGAACATAGCATATTATTTTATGTTTCATGTATTTTTATGCATGGCATCCATTCTTATATTTGTTTGGAATTGTGTTTGTTCGAAACCAGGAAATCGATCCTTTTGTATTTCAATAAATTCCACTGACACTACGGCTTAGTAATACTACTTTCTTCTCTATAAAGTAGTACTTCTAAATATAATATTAAGCTGACATATCATTTGGTTATGCTTAGTAACTACAGAATCACGCTCCTTTATGCTAGGTTTATTTTTCTGGAAATCCAGGCGTACTTGATCTGTTATCACTTAATTTCCTTTTATGTCCCTTCTACTTTTTTTTAATTCAATGCCAATTCTTTATGTTCGTTAAGATGTAATATGGTCTTTTAGGCCACGCTGCTTTTCCCTTTATGAGTAACATGAAATGAAAATATATTAACAACGGTTAAAACCTTATAGCAATAAAAAAAAATTAGAAAAATTTACCGGTTATTTATATACTTTTATTTCACTCTATTCAATCCAATCATTAATTACCCACAACTACAAGAGAACAAGTAGTACAAGTGGAGTATAAACATAACAATAAAAATAAAAAAAAGAAAAACAAAAAAGAGCATCAAAACACTAGCAATTTATTTCTACTAAAAAAAAGCTGTAAAAGACCATGGTCAGGGCCAATATTACAAAATGCATCTGTAGAAAGCTTATTCAGATCTCAATCTTTTGAATTTGTGTCCTTACTTTTTTGGGATTTAAAAAAAAAATGTGCTATGTTGTCTTTATATTACTCTGAGTTCTGTGATGTTGTTTTACAAAGTGGAAGTATTCAAGGCAGGTTAGAGCGTATTTAGACTTTGATGGTTGTTTTTTTCTTAAGTTTTATTTTCCTGGACTGATCTCTATTTGGTTTTTATTTACTTTACTGGCTCGGTAATAATAGTTTTATGATCAAAAGACAAAATAAAAACGAGCTTTTAACTAGTAAACTTTGACGTGTATTTAATTTCACTTTAATTCCCAATATGTTTAGAAAGCTCTGTGAACCTCGCCTGTCTAGATTTAAGAGGAAGAGATGAAAGGACCTTGTTTTCTATTCAAATACCCCCGAAAAGAAGAACGAATTATAGGTACATACACTAAGCTACAAAATTCTAGGCGTTATAACCAGTGTAAGATATTTTTGACCGTTAGAAATAGATATTCAGCGTGTCCCCAGGTGGCGATAGGGGAACGCTCTACAGATATGTAGGGTACCTCCATAGGAGGCACGGACCAAGGGGGGACCTTTTCCCTGGGGGTCCATAATAGAATCTGGGGCACCCTCGCCCGGGGTCATAAATGCAGGCGGAGGAGGAAGAAGGACCCTCAAATGTACACTCAAAAGGGCCCACTGGTGTGGCCACAAGTCCCATGAGTTACAAACCTTCTCCCAATAATGGGTTGCATTGCAAGGTGATGCAGAACACCATCACGGGAGGATCACCTATAGGAGAACAACTGCGGCAGGGCGTAAGATCCAGATCTATGGACAATGGCCTCTGGAAAGGGCTGCCTTGACCTTTTCGGGGTACCTGCAAGACTGGGGACCTTGCGGTCAACTCTATTCCCACTTGAGGAGTGGCGCCCCTCGAGGAAATTATAGCCTAGTAAACGACACAGCATTTGCACGGGCTTCTGACTAATGGAAAACTCTTCTGGGCTTGGTATGTTTTGATGGGCGTCTTTGGGCTGAAAAACCTCTTCCTAGCTAATTTGTCTATTATGGGCTACCTCCCGTAGTAGCATAATATTTGTAGGCATGAATATATAATAAGTCGGAGGTAATAGGCTTGAGACTGTCTGTGCAGGATTTCTACTCTTGTTGATAGAAAAGCATAGCCAAGTGCTGAAAACCATGTTTTGACCAAGATGGACCCAGGATTGTACAAAGCCTCCATTCATTGAGGTCCCAGGGACTTCTTGCTGTCCGGTTCTAAGCCGGCCTAAGCACTGCGGTGTAGACATGAGATGATATATGATCCCCGTCCTGCACTGGTATCCGGGATCATTGCTTTTCCTGAGGCGAAAATAATTTCAATGATTTAAAGAATATGAAAATTGGAACTTGGAATGTTACGACGTTAAAAAATGACTATCGTATCGACATTTTGACTGACGAATTCAGATGATTCGAACTGGATTTATTAGGAGTTTCAGAAACTCATATCCCAGGGGTAGGAAGCATGAAATTAGGTGATATAGAATTTGTTTACTCAGGCAGGAAGGATGGACAATACATAGAAAGGAAGTAGGGCTCATGATGAATAAGGAAGCTGCTAAGTCTTGTTTAGGCTGGGAAGGTATTAATAATAGAATACTAATTGCTTATTTTATGACTAGAAAGTTCAGGGTATCAGTTATAGTAGTATACGCCCCTGTAGAACCGACTGACGGAGATGCTAGGGACTCAGATGAATTTTAATTACAGTTAGAGGAGCAAATAGAAAGGGTCCCAAGCAGAAATATGATGTTATTACTGGGAGATTTTAACGCCCAGGTTCGTAGAAATAGGGATAGATGGTATCCCAGCCTAGGTGAATTTGGTATTGGAAAAGAAAACAGCAATGGATACAGACTTTTGCAATTTTATAGGTATAACAATCTAGTTATAACCAATACGGTGTTTGGTCGTAAAATGGCTCATAAGTTAACATGGTATTCGCGTGATGGTAAGACAGCAAACCTTATTGATTATTTTATAGTAAACCGAAAACTGGGAATATCAATACAAGATACTAGGGTATATCGGAGAGCTGTTATTGATGTTAAAAGTAAAGATCACCATCTAGTAGTGTCAAGGGTTAATTTAAAGCTGAAATATCGGAAGGGTAACTACCTCCCGGGAAGTTATGATGTTGTTAGACTCCGGGATGAAAATTCTAGAGAAACTTTCCAGGAACAGTTTAATAATAAACTTGAGAGTTTAAAATTTGATAATGTGGAAGATGGTTGGAATAATTTTAGAAAAATTATTTGTGAAGTTGCTGAAGGTGTATTAGGGAAGAAAGCTAGAACTGCAGCTAAGAATATTAGTGAAAAAGCTTTATGTTTAATAGAAAGGAGAAAGGACTTGTATAGGAATTGTCTGAGTAATAGACCACATGAAAATAAAAGAAATGTAAAGAATGTGGAGAAAGCATTAAAATATAAACTACGGAGGTGTGAGGGGAGGCCATGGATAAAATTGCCAAGGATCTGGAAGATGCAGCTAGGCGGCATAATAGTAAAATATTGTACTGGCACGTTAACAAATTGAGAGGGAGTAGTCAATCCGAACTTGACCCAGTTAAAGATAGGAATCGGGTCGCAATTAGCGATAAGGAAAAAACTAAAGAGAGATGGGCCGAACATTTTGAGAACTTGCTTAACCGAGATAGAGTTGCAGAAAAAATATAGAGGAAAATGAAAAAGTTTGTGATACCTTCGATGTGAAGGAAGATTTGTTATGTGAGGAGGAATTAGCGACAGTACTAAAAGGATTAAAGAATAATAAGGCTCCAGTTGCTGATAGAGTGGTAAATGAGTTTCTTAAATATGGTGGCTCTGAGGTTAGAAATAAGTTATTGAAGATTATGAATTTGATTTTTGAAAAAGGGGAAGTATCTAACGATTTTAGGAAAACCTTAATTTAACCACTGTATAAAAAAGGTGATAAAAGTGAGTGTGGTAATTATCGAGGCATTAGTCTGGTCTCTGTAGGTAGCAAATTACTTAGTAGTATGATACTTTTTAGACTGAGAGATGCCGTAGACAAAGTTTTAAGAGAAGAACAGTGTGGTTTTAGAAAGGGTAGAGGATGCATCGACAAGATTTTCAGTCTTAGGCAAATAATTGAGAAGTACCTGAGTTGTCAAGCACATTTGGTCCTTATTTTTTTTAGAATATGAGGAATATTTCGATTCTGTTGATAAAAGAGATTTAGTAAAGGTTTTATTCTTGTATGGCATACCAGAAAAACACATTAAAGTGATTAGTGCTATGTACGAGAATAACACTGCTGCGGTTAAGGTAGCAAATGAGGTTAGCAGCTGGTTTTGTATTAAATCAGGAGTTAAGCAGGGTTGTGTTCTATCCCTTTTTATATGGATTATTTTGATGGACTTTGTTTTAAGGAGCACAGGAAAGGCAATGGGAGACCACGGAATCAAATGGGGAGGAAAAGCCTCATGGACTTGGATTTTGCTGATGATTTAAGCATCCTAGATGAAAGTTTGAGCAAAATGAATGAAGTTTTAGAGGTTTTGCGAGTTCAGAGTGCTAGAAATGGTTTGAAAATTAATGTTAGGAAGACTAAGCCACTAAGGCTAGGAATAAGTGAAGATGAAAAGCTGACGTTGAGTAATGAAAAGATTGATAAGGTGAGCAGCTTCACTTACATTGGTATTATTATTAGTAAAGACGGTGGAATCAGTGAAGATGTCTAGAGAAGAGTAGTTCAGGTTTAGGGTGTTTTTTCCCGGTTAAAAAAAAGTTTGAAAGAGTAAAAAGATCAGTATCCAAACCAAGATAAGAATATTATAAGCTCCTACAACGAAAACAATAAAATATGGCTCTGAAGTATGGGCGCTCCGAATAGAGGATGAAGGTTTGCTCGATGTTTTCCAGAGAAATTGCTTAAGGATCGTTCTGGGTACCCGGCTGACTAACCGTATTTCAAACAATAGCCTATACGAAAAAAATGGTTCAATACCGCTCTCTAGGGCTATAATGAAAGAAAGGTTGAGGTGGTTAGGGCACGTTGTGCGGATGAAGGATGACAGAGTGCCGAAGATTATTCTTTTCGGCCAACCGTTTAGAGCTAAACCAAACGCAGGTTGTCCTTGTCTGAAGTGGGAAGACGTCATAAAGAAAGATTTAAAGGAAATGGGAATTTCGTTGGTGGATTTAAAAAGGGAGGCTTTGAATAGATTGGGGTGGATGAGGAGCGTGTGTAGCCGTGTTGGCCTTAGGTGGATTCGTGCTGCGGTGAGGTGTTAGTAGTAGTAGTAGTAGTAGTAGAAATAGATAATTTGGCCATAAATGTAATTTTTCAAAGCTGATTTATCGCCGGGCTACGTTAAAAGGTGTTTATTGAAAACATTAGTCAAAGCTCTAATTAAACTGTGTAAACAGAACACGCTGGTGTATCAGGGCATATGAATATCTAATCACAAGGAGGAAAATAAACTTAAAACCTTGATGCGAGGGAGGAAGGATACTTCTTACTCAAATTTGATGCCACCTAATTTATAGTTGAGAAAGATTGCTCAAGTAATTTGAATGAGAAGTATCTTCTAAAGAACTTTAAAACTTTAGCATAAAGAGGGAGGATCGAGGACTGCACGAGGGGCAGCACTCCTTACATATGGAATTATTTCTGTTCGCTTTAAGTTTCAATGTTGCTCCTTAATTTCAGTTGAAAAAACTTGTATTTTATTTAATTTATGCAAAAAGGGCAAAATGTCCGTAATAACTACTTAATAACTGTTAATTAATTCTTATAAACTTATTAATAGTTAATCAGGGTCACGCAAAGAGGAAGGGAAGCGCAGGCAAGTGAGCCCAAAATATTCGGATTTCTGCAGTTTTTCCTCCACTATCTCCTGTTTTCGGTGTAACTCATCTATTTTTTGAAAAAGCTCCTTTCATATACGTAATAATTTTGTTCGTTTTAAGTTTTGATGTTGCTCCTTACTTTCAGTTGAAACAAGTTTAAAAAAAAATTAATTTCTGATCATTTTTAAATAATAATATTGGGAAATCCGGCACTATCTCCATGAAAAATTCCGATACTTGTTTATTATACGCCACTCACTCAAGTTTACGATGTGTAAAATTCGAGAACAAACTTGTTACTTCTTTACTTTAGAAACAAATTTGGACTATATATTCGCAGATTATGGGGGTGGGGTAAAATATAGCGGGTCTGCATGCAAAATGTGTTAGGTACAATTATTCTGCATATTATTAAGTAAGAATTGTTTTCTAACTTCAAACTGTCCAAATACTTTACCCCCCCCCCCACTCCTTTATATGCAAATATATAGCCCAAATTATATATTTTCCATCTAGTCTGTCAATTGTCTTTGTCTTGTCTCACGCTAAGCTGAAAGAAACTAACAAAGAAACCGGTTTGTTCTTCCTTTAATTTCCTACTTTTAGACATTTTTTACTGCATAAGGCAAATTAAAATACGTTGTTAAGTAATTCACAAATATCCAAAGCAACAAGCAAATAATGAGGCAGAAAGAAAATACGTCTAACCCCAGCCTATTCAAAGCCAAAGGTTGAAGAAACAAATGTTGATACATGCTTTGTTATAGTTGGAGATTTATGAAGGTTGTTAATTGAGTTTAAGCTGTTTTTGCTTTGTGACTAAATCGCGATCAAGTTCTTTTTTCTATTTTTTAGCTTTTTATTGTGTACTAAACGATTCTTTCAAAAACAAATTGCATTCACTCCAAAAGTGACTAAGGCATACAAGAAAAAAAATAGATGATTGCTCACCCTCATTACTTTAGAATTAGCAGAGCAACTATCATAGTATAAGTAGTAGCAGTAGGAGTAGTAGTAGCACTAGCATTAGAAGATGTAACAGCAGTAGCATTAGTATTTGTAGTATGTGCATACTGCCTTTTGGTCAGTTGAACATCGCGCTCATGATGCTTGGAAGTTTCAGCTTGATAAGGTAAGCCGTTCCTAAGATATTGCTAACTCGCATTTTTGACAATATCTGTGCACATAATATGTTTCGATTTAGTTTGAATTTCATTTCACCTCAACATATCCTTAAAATAGCAACTCAATATGTTCAGCCTTAACAGCAGCCGCTACAGAGGCAGTAGTAATAGCAGAATTAGTACTAATAATAGGAGTAGTAGTAGTAATAGTAGTAGCAGTAGCGTGCAAGCACTTCCTTATTGATCAATTCATCATCCCCTTCGTCATCCCCCGGTAGTTTTAACTTAATGCCCTTAGTCATTCCTGACTAAGGAATGAAATATAAATAAAATATTTCACAAGAAAGTGAAAACTGTCGCGACTTCTGTGCATCCGCAAGAACTACTACCGAGTCAGGCAGCATTAAAGCACCACTGACTACACGTCTACCGTCAGGTTCATATCTGGCTAGGTAACCCGGTCGATCCTTTAGACTGGGAATGGAAGCCGCAAGACAATGGAGTTCTGATGCCGATTAAGACAGATCTCCCTGCAGTTTCCTCTCATTTTCTGAAAATTGATAATTGTTTATGCAGAATTTAGGGTGTGATAGTGAAAAAAGTACCTCTAAGAAAAATAGACTTGAGTGTACCGTTGCTTGTCGTAGCCTTTGCAGCAATTAGAAGGTTCATTCAGAATTTAATGAACAAGAGTGGCAGTCCCACAGAAAACATATTGAATTTCCTTCCGTTGTCTCATGTGCTATTTTTCTACGTTTAAAGAATAAAATCGATGCTTTGATAAACAAAACTATAATTAGGAACGACTTCGTTACCTGTAGTTATGCGGAAAGATGCTGACCTTTTCTTTCTATTTATTTACTTAAGCTTTTTTATACTTGTTCCTCTAACTGAACCCTAATTTATTACCCTATGAACGAAGAAAATTATCTAAATCAGACTTAATGGGTATGTTAGCTATTTTTTTTTAACTAAAAACATGGTTTTCTCAATTTCTTTTAGAATTGAAGGTTTCTTTTTGGTCTGACAGTGAAACATGCTATAGACGCAATGTAAGAGCAAAAAATAACCTAGAAAGATGGATCATTCTTCACTTTTGACAATTACCAATTTTTTTGCTTTTTCGCAAAAAACAACAGCAAAAAGCACGAAAGAAATTTTTTGCAACGTGGTAGAGATGACGATTCTTGATGTTGTTCAGCATTTTTTTTCTGGTATGGATAGTGAAAACAGTATTTATTTATTAATTTGTTCCATGCCAAACCTTATTTTCCCCTACTGATCATCTTCAATATCCAAAAGCTGTTTTTGAAAAGAGTTAAATTACACTTTAGCAGCCGGATTTCACGCAGTGCAATGAAATAAATGTTTTCGCGGGCAAATGCCCGAAAAAAAAAATCACTGTTATGGCTATTATTAAATTATTATTAAATAGTTCTGTTAATTATTATTAACAGAACTATTATTAAAACATATAAAAGCATCCTATATTTGCACTGGCAAGAGCGAAGGGAGGCGGTAAAAATTTATCAAAGAAGCTGTTTGCAAGGCGATTGGCCCACAAAGCTTGATGTGTTTTTAGCTGCCTTTATCTCTGTTGTCTTCAGTACCCTAAAACTATGTGCTGACAAGAGTCAAATCATGCTTTGGCAGCCTAATTTCATGTCGAAACGAATAAGAGTTTCAATAGGGATATGTCCATTATTAGACACTTCACTTTCTAATAAAGAACTTATCCCTACTGAAACTCTTATTCGTTTCGTCAAAGAAAGGCAGAGGGGTCTGTGAAAAAAAAAAAAAAATTCCTGCCACCCGATGAAAAAAATGTCTTCGTGAGCGAATACTTGGTTTAAAATGTTTCAGATCGGAGCTGAAAAATTTGTTGCTGTAGCCAGCAAAACTTTGTTTAAAATAGATAAAAGTGTCCTATTTATTCACTGGCAAAACATGCCCTGTTGTTTTAATCTATAGATAAATATTGTAAGGAATCGAAGATGACATTTCCTTCGAAATTCCTAGAAAGTCTTCATAGAACTTCCATATAAACCACATACCGGCTGTTTTTCACACACTGACACCCTGTGTATACTTCGGCTTAATAATTGACCGGATTTGGCAAAAAATTATCCTTAGCCAAAATTTTGGACTTACAGAAATGAAAGGACGAATTTGCTGCATCCAGGGGGCGTCAATTGGAGGCAGGGAGCATGTCTCTCCACAATTTTACAGCAAATATAGGTTTTGAACTTTTTACGTTTTCTATATATTTAAACGGAACAACACAGAAAGTACCTACAATAACTAATTGGGATTTTTTATACAGCATAGACAATCACGATGTAGCTTTTGTTTTGGTTGAATGTACTGAAGTAGATTTTGTCTCCCCTGCACTTATGAAGTAAATTTGAAGCAAACGCTAGCAGGGGCATCAAGCCTATTTAAGGAAACCTTCCTGAACCATTTTTGAAAAAAAAATGTTGATTGTAAAGAAACAGCTTTTTTTTTACCTCCGTTAGACTGGTATATTGAATAGATTAGAAAACCACCCCTCTTCAAGTTACTCAATGTGTCTCTTTAAGATAAAAATAGGACACAATAGTAAGATTTATTGCAAAAATAAGACAAACCAAAACAACCAAAAACTAATGATCGTCCTTTTATACATGATCTCCATATTTATCCTTCAATGAGCGAACATATTGCAATAAGGGACCCAAAGATTTTCCCTCTTTGGCAGATATAGAAAATAACTGAATATTTCTTTGCTGGCAGTAGTTTTCAAGGACCTCCTTATTCTCCTAAAAAAGAGGTTAAAAAAAAAACAACGAAAAAAAAACAAACAGATTAGCTTCTAAACCTAAATTTTCTAAACCATAAAAGCAAAACTTATTATAATTTGTTTTCTTGCTTCTTTTTTCTTAATTGGTATTATGAATAAATCAGAAAATCGTCACTCTTTAAGTCTCTTAATGTCTCTCTTCAGGACAAAACAATAATCTTTAAAACAAAAGAAAGACAAAAAAAGCTAATGATCGTCGTATTGTATATGATCTCCATAGCTATCCTTCATTGAGCGAATATGTTGCAATAAGGGACCCAAAGCTTTTCACTCTTTGGAAGACATAGAAAATAGCTGAATATTTCTTTACTGGCAGCAGTTAGTGAGGACTTTCTTATTATTCTAAAAAAAGAACTAAATAAAAAAAAGAAAACAAATTCAGAATATCTTCTCAACTTAAATCTTATTTTTTTGTTTATCCTTTTCTTTTCAATTTTCTTTTTAAATTTAAAATTTGCTTTCTGCACCTTTTCAGTAAAGCACAGAAGTATTTTGCATATTAGTCAGAAATAGTACTTACGCAATAGAAAAACTAGACACAAGTTCGACATCCGAATATTTTTCACATAGTTGTTCTGCTTTTTATTTTTAATTTTCACCTTCATTCACCAAAGCAAAGTATTTAAGAACAAGACCTAAGGGGTAGACTATGGTACCCAAAAACGGAACCACAAACATACTAAGCCAACAGTAGCCTAAAAAAAACAAAAAACTTAATGACTGTTACTTTTTTCAAGTATATGCCCAGTTGTAACTTGATTTATAAACGTCAATTGATATCACAGTTAGATTACCACCAAGGCATTTGCACTGTCAAAGCATTTTGATAAAAAATAATTTTCGTCTTTCACGATATGCAACACTTGAATTACAACCATTTTAAGCTGCCAATAGCCAGAATACATCAACAAATCAAGATTTTACTTCAAGTAGTTCTTACAATCGTTGTTGCACCGTCTGGTACGCATCTGTTTTTATTCGCAATTGCATTTAGCCCAAGAAATTCAATTTTGCTTTGAAATGTGTTTATTCTTTGGCAATCCAGCCAAGTTTGAACAGAACGATGCCCTCGAACGGAGCAAGAAGAAGAAACAAGAAAATATTTAAAGCAAGTAGAAAATTTATGGAAGAAGGTAAAGACTGAAGCTCTGAACAGAATGGGACTAACACCAAGCTGTTTTTCACTCAGGTGGTTTAGTACTACAATGAGTTGTCAGCAGTACCAATGGTCCAGAAAAATTTCTGATGAGATCAAATTTTTAAATATTGCAATAGGTTATTTCGAAACTCCTATATTTATTATTAAATGAAGCACTCTATTTTAAAACTATACATATAATATATAACCCCCCTGCCTCTTCAAAGTTTAGTCTTTGGTACTCATCTGTATCCCAAAGTATAGAAGATAATTGTCCTTCTTATTTGAATGAGAAAAGAAGAAAAAATTACCTGTGCTTTATGAGCATCAATCTTATTCCCCACCACCGCGAAAGGACGTTTGGCCAGTTCATCTTTATATTCTCTCAATTCATGCTCAAGGATTTCTAGTTGCCTCCAAGGTTCAGGCTCAGTCAGATCAATAATATAAAGAAGGCACATACACCGTTCTATGTGCTTTAGAAAATCTATCCCCATCCCTTTTCCTTCGTGGGCTCCTTCGATTAAGCCAGGGATATCAGCAACTGAAAGTAGATAGTTAAACCACTAACTATTAATAGTTAAAAAGAGATGAAAAGCAAAGTATTCACCGCAAGATTTTTTGAAGCTGAGAGGAGGCTGTTTTGGACTCTGAGTACTGACTTTCCGAATAAGAAGAAGCTTCTAGTGAGTATTAAGCTTTCCATCCTATAAAATGGCCGTACTAATCGTAAAGATCAACCTTTGACCCCATGGAATGTCAGTATTCAGAGAGGAAGTCAACAATATTAGGAAAGTCATTCAGAATAGCAAAGCCAACGAGATAACTTTGGGAAATTATCAATATGACGATCGATCAACGCAGTTAAGAAGTTTTTTTTTACCTCATTACCGATGACCATTGGGATGTGGTTAACGGTGTTACGTCGTTAATAAGCTTTTGTGACATCATTAGTGATAACCATTGTGATGTGGCCAACGGAGTTACGCCGTTAAGAAGTTTTTGACTTTATTACCGATAACAATTGTGAAGTGGAAACGAGTTTAAAAAACACAATAAAATATAAAAAAATTCTTAGGGTTAGACTCCACCCCCCCCCCCTCCCATGAAAAACACCTTATCCATACATTTTCTATGTCAATAGTGAATTTTAAATACGGCAATTTTCGTGACTTCATACAAACCCTCTACTTATTTATCGTCGTATATTTCCAGTATGTATAAATATGAATTTTTTCAAGTAACTGGACAAGGCTATTTGTTCTTCCAGGCCCCTTCTTAAAAAATTAATACTTACAACTATAGCGATTTTACCAAAATAATCGCCAAATAAGTCTTACTCTTAGTATTAATTCAAAGAGTATCAGAAACCTATAACAGAGGGGAAAAAAAAATACGAACATACCATAAACCAGAAGAATTAGAAATCAGTAAAAAAAAAATTGAATATGAGTATTGGTCAACCTACATTTTTAATCTCTTTTTGATTTTTTTTTTTCACATTAGAAAAAAAGGTTAAAGAGCCACCTTTCTTTAAATAAAAAGACAAGATAGGTATACTTGTAAAAATTTTTGAAATTCACCATCTTCAGCATACTAACATAGCTCTAAATACTTTATAATCAATAAAAGATAGCAAAAAAGAATCGCCTAATTTCAGAAAATTTCAAGCTGTAAATTATTAAAAATTAAGCCTATATCCATTAGTGTTTTAATTCCTATTGACCCATTTAAAACTAGCAAGGAATACGCTCATGTATGGTAAATGATAGGAGTTGACAGTTATATAAATTTATTTACTTTACCATGTCATTTAAGTATGGACCCTAGAAACTTTCGTTTAATTTTTACTTTAAGCGAACAACTATTTAGTTGTTAGGTTTAAGGTAGCGATAAACTAGTCTGATGACCAATTCACTAAATGTATTATATTCCTCAGCGAGATACGGCTTTTGTACTCAGGAATAAGGTAGCTTCACCATTCGACATTCTTACAATTCTAAACCTGAAATATGAAAGAAAGGCTTTGACGTAAGGTAACCAAGTATTACCTTATGGCAAGTCTGGGCTTTTGCGGCAGTGAGCTTTCGTGAGTTGGCCAACAATAATACTAATAATAACAGCAAATTCTAACACATTGAAAAAAAGACTTCCTAGTAGGTAAGAACAGTTAATCATTTTCGCTTTCAAGCGGGACAAAGACTAGGGCACCGTTTTTTTTTTTACATGGGGGCACCAATCGGGTGAGGATGCGGGACGAATCCTCCCGCATCCCTCTCCCCTAGATTTGGAAATAGATCCCGGAATGTACGCTCTCCCCTGGATTTAGAAAAATACCATTTTTGGTATTTTCATTGAAACATGCCTTCTTTTGGTATTATCATTAAAAAAAATTAGCTCCCCCATAGATTCTGAAAATTAAATCCCCCTCTAATTTCTGTGAATTGACAGCACTGCTTTTATGATTAATTTCATGCTCTCATGATATTAAATTTTTTTCATTATTTTTTATTACGTTAATCAATTTAATTTTAAGCATTTCATTCACTTTATTCATCTGACTACTGTATTTCATTCTTATATCATATTATCTAATTCTAACACAAATTACATTCTAGTTTCAACTATTACATCATTACCCGTTTTCCATGGCCATTTTCTATTGGCTAATATATGTAATTACACACTGATTTTCATAACAGTGCCCCAGGACTTAACTTCCCATTAACTGAACTAGATTACTTAAATTAAAGTTTAGATTGCCTCATTAACTAACAATATTAATAAAAATGGTCAAAAATCAGCCAAATAATATGCCTAAAGGGGCGACACAATACTTGCAGTCCGAGTAGCAATGGGTAAATAGCCAAAATTCATAAAACTAGACGTGAACACCACACAGAAATAAATGAAGCAAATGAAATAAATTAAATTAAAAAGAAATAAATGAAATAAAAATGAAATAAGTGGCCATTTTTTATTGGCTAATTTACGTAATTACACGTTGATCAAGGAGGCACACTTGTGCCTCTATAAAGAGGCGACCCACCACAATGTTAAGCGATTTCAGGTCCTAGAGGTCGCAGAGAGACGGCGGTAATTGCATTTTGTAGCCCAAGCTCAAACTAAGAAACTTGCAAAATTTCATCCTCCTCCGACTTTATCTTCATGGGGTAAACTGGGCCGGAAGTTTGGACCCTCCCACCACAGCCCCCTTTAACGTTGTCCGATTGGGCTGAAATTTAGAGGTTAAGCTTTCCTAGGACCCGGGAGCTTATCCTCGAAATTTCAGCTCAATCCGATCACTCCTTCCCTGTTTTCAAAAAACCAAATATAGCCACTTAAAATTCATCTCTTTTCTTTTTTCTTAGCCACGCCTACAGGCCCCAGTTGGCAACGGATCCGGTTGAATGAGGACTCATTCGAAGCAGAATTTGACCTGTTAGGGCCTTTTGATATTTTCAGACCGAAAAAATTATCCCCCGAATTTACATTTACGAAAAACCTCGTTTTCCTATATTAGCCCATGTTAATTTTTCCCTCCACAACCCCCCTTTAACGTTGTCTGATCGGGCTGAAATTTAGAGGATAAGCTTTCCTGGGGCCTGGGAGCTTATCGTCGAAATTTCAGCTCAATCTGATCACTCCTTCCCTGTTTTCCAAAAACCACATATCAAGATTTTTGGGAATTTGCTTGCGTCGAAAATACCTTCTATTTGCTAAACAACAATTACTATTGTGTTTGTATAGTCCAGCGGCTGAGACTTTAGACTTTCAGGCGGAAAACTCGGGTTCGATTCACCATCAGAGCAACTTTTTTATATACTTTGAAAAGAAACTCAGTTTCTTTTTTAAATTATTTGAAAAAAATTACGTTTTCTAAAGAGTTAAAGAGGCTGAGTTACAAGGTCGACCCTTAAAACGTACAGGGATTAGGAGGCAGAGTTGGGGGGCTGTTAAAGAGGCTGAGTCACAAGTTCGAACCTTAAAACGTACAGGGATTAGGAGGCACCCTTTACGACGTGATTTGAGTATTCAGGAATTAAAAGCCTTAACACAAAAATGTTCAAGAGCGGGCGGTTTGGGGGCGGCAGCCCCCCAACTTTAACTCCTGACACGATCAGCTAACAGTTAGTCAAGCAATAATAAGTAATAAACTGTACAAAAACGTGCAGAAATTATTTGAAAAAAACTACGTTTTCTAAAGAGTTAAAGAGGCTGAGTTACAAGGTCGAACCTTAAAACGTACAGGGATTAGGAGGCACAGTTGGGGGCTGCCGCCCCCAAACCCCCGCTTTCGCAGCCTTTAAATAAAAAAAAATTTAAACTGAAAGTAAGGAGCGACATTAAATCTTAAAACGAACAGAAATTATTCCGTATATGAAAGAGGCTGTGCCCTCCTCAACGCCTCGCTCTTTACGCTAAAGTTTTTATTGTTTAAAAAAAGAGTTGTGAGAAAGTCAAACTTTAGCGTAAAGAGCGAGGCGGTGAGGAGGGCACAGCCTCTTTCATATACGGAATAATGTCTGTTCGTTTTAAGATTTAATGTCGCTCCTTACTTTCAGTTTAAATTTTTTTTTTATTTAAAGGCTGCGAAAGCGGGGGTTTGGGGGCGGCAGCCCTCAACTGTGCCTCCTAATCCCTGTACGTTTTAAGGTTCGACCTTGTAACTCAGCCTCTTTAACTCTTTAGAAAACGTAGTTTTTTTCAAATAATTTTCATAGCATTACCTCAGGACTTAACTTTCCATTATCTGAACTAGTTTACTTAAATTACAGATTCGATTGCCTGATTAAATATCAATGTTAATAATAATGGTCAAACATCAGCCAAATAATATGCCTAAAGAGGGGATTTAATGCTTGCAGTCCGAGTAGCAATGGGCAAATAGCCAAACTTCATAAAACTAGACGTGAAAACCACACAGAAATAAATGAAAGCCCTCCAAAAAAAATGTCTTTGACCCATTCTCTTCCCACACTATATACAGAGTACAGTCACTGCTATACCTATAAAATATAATATAAATTCACTAAAAATACTTTCTTTTGAATTGAAAAATTACGACTCACGGAAAGATCCTCAAACGAATGACTCAAAATAAAAATTGATATCCTAAAGAAAAGTAAAAGAAAAAAAAAACTTTAAGTTAAAAGGAAGAAGATACAAATTTTAGTTTTTTATACTTTGACATAGGAAAATTCACTAATACTTCTTCCAAAAAAGTACATAACCATCCTTATAATTTACAATTTAACTCATTATATAAGAGGCAATTTTTTAGCGCTCACAAATTAGGGGGTGGAGTATAAATGCTCTTTCATTAGTACTTACTCATAACCTGTTCATAGTCTTCATAAGGTACAACACCTATATGTGGCTGAAGTGTTGTAAACGGATAGGGAGCAACTTTCGTTCGCGAGCGTGATACTGCTTGCAGAAGAGTTGACTTGCCTGCATTGGGAAAACCAACCTGCAAAAATTTATGTAGAACGAATCACACAAGCAAATAGCTAACATTATTATGGGCGAAGAATAGAGGAGTATCATAATATTATTCTAAGGGGGGGGGGGGGTAAAAATAAAATAAAAAAGAGCTTTTAGGATTAGATGTTTGAAATATTCCTTTTTTTGGGAAGGGGGTATAGATAGCTAAATGAGGTTTTTCCTGTAAGTAATTCCTAAATCACAATATCCGAGAAGCTTCTGATCCCTAAATAGCGTACCCTAAGCTTTGTTGCAAAGCGTAAATAACAGAAGCCAATATTCAAATTTCTTCAGCAAGGAGTATTAGACTAACATTCCAAGCCAGATATGAAACTTAAAAAAATGAATTCTGGTGGGGGCGGCTTCAACAGTTGTAAGTGGTTATTCCTCTAACCAAGTCCTAATACTAGAGGCTTCTGGCCCCAAAAGAGACTATACCGACCAAATCAGTCCAAATCACATAAGCAATTAGCAAAAATATTTCCAGGAAGAGAGTGGAAGGGCATCAGAGTATCATTGTAGGAGGGGGTAGGGGAGGGGAGAAGAAACAAAGTGATTGTTTATGCTTAAATATTTGAACCCTTTTGTTTTGGTGGGGGGGGGGGTAGCTTATAAGTGATTAATCTTCTGAGGGGCTCCTTAACCTCTCCACTGTATAGGCTTATGGCCCAAAATAGCGCATACTAAGCTCCGAATTTGACGTTTCTTTTGAAAGTAGGTAATATAGGAACCAGTAATTTTTACGTGAGAGAAAAGTAGATTTGAGGGAAAAATGTATTTTTTTTCGTGCCCAGATTCGTTCCGAGGTATAATATAGCACATAGCACATATTTGAACGTACATAATATAAAAAACAACAGAACAGAAATCTGACCACTTTTACATGAGCTAAGGTTGCTGTAAAAGCTAAATAGCTAAGTAGGGAATCCTTTATACACTAAAAACCCATTCTCTCAAACTACGGATCGCACATATGGACATGAAAAATTTCATTCGCATCTAAACTTGGCGGTTCACATGCAATTGCCTAATAAAACTAAACTAATGATCATCGTTCTCAATAAAAGGTTCTTGCCGTGTTTTTCTATGCTTTGTTCCAGTAATGTGGCAAATTGATCTCCTTTTTAGGACATTGGATACGTTTATCGCCTTAAAACAATTATTCGCCTTCGTCACTTAAATTATTTACCACCCTAACGACACGATATAAGGAAGACAGACAAATATTGAAAAAGTCTAGTACCCTTTGTTACTGGGCTTCTCAATAGCTGATCGTTCTCCCTTTTATTCATATCATCCATTTTAAAACGCATTTAAACCTAGTAAAATCTTTACCTACTAAGCATTTTTTTAGATTTTAACCTATTTGTCCTTACTTAATTATGGCGATTGATTTAATGTTGTTTTTTCACTTCTATTTTATGTTTGACCGACTTTCTTCTCCCTTTCGTTTGTTTCGTATCCATATTACTCATCTACGGTTGCGTTTG